>NC_064807.1:18014581-18025226 GCF_023721935.1 Panthera uncia
AAAAAAAAAAAAAAGGAACATCAACTTAGGGGCGCCTGGGTGGCTCAGTTGGTTAAGTGTCCAACTCTTGATTCTGGCTCAGGTCATGATCTCACAGTTTGTGAGTTCAAGCCCCACACTGGGCTGAGCTGAAGGTGCAAAGCCTAGTTGGGATTTTCTCTCTCTCTCTCTCTCTCTCTCTCCCTCTCTCTCTCTGTCTCTCTCCCTCCCTCCCCCTCCTCCCTCCAAATAAACAAATAAATAAACTTTAAAAACAGGAACATCAACTTATAGCTCAGAAAGTAAGAGATATAAAGTAACAAACTTGGGAAGAGAAAGATTAAGTAGCAGGATTTGTTAAAGGCATCTGGTTTCTTGTGTTTCAAATGCTGATGTCCTCAGAGGCATTATCTATTCATGATCCAACGCCTTAAGAAAGGACTCAAATTTCAGGTTAGAAGAAGCTGTTGAGATGTTGTTTAACAGAAACTCTTGGTCTCTCTTCTCACACAGAGGTGACATTTCGATCAGAACAAAAAAAAGGAATCCGCTGTTCCGTGTGTTCCCAGAAATATTATCTAGAAAGTAGTAAAATGGAAAAGAATCTTTGCTTAAAAAATCCAACAAACCATTGATTTAAGTGAGAGCAAAAACAGCCTTTCTCTGCATTTCCCTCCTCTGGATTTTTACATCCTCAGGCCACTGGAGTTTCAGAAGGAAAGGAAGAAAATCCAATTACATTAACACAGCGCCATAGTGCCCAGCTTCAGCAACTGTTTTCTTGGCTCTATTTTCCTCCCCCTGGGCATCACAGCAAAGGACTTGCTTCCCAACCAATATGTCTATCAAGCTCTCCTTGACTCACCCTCTAGCTTACACCACTTGGAATTACGTGCCACCTGGGGTAGTCTGGATCTTCCCAAGGATTCATGCGACTGCCCCACTAGACTTAGCTGAAAAACTTAAGTTGGGAACAGATAACTATCTTGTCCGGATTCTGAGTTCCTTCTCCTGTGCCCCAACCCGCAACACCTTACTTTTCGTGAACAAAAGGAAAAACACCCTTCCAAAAACAATTTTAGAACGTGGAGTCAGTAGACTGTGGAAAGCCTGCTTTATTATCGCTCCAAAACTGCAATAAAAACCTAATTTGGTCATTTGCTCATTTAATGATAAATTGATACAAATCTATTTCCCCCACTAGTGTAGTTAGCTGGAAAACCTTTATGTACAAACCACAAGAGGAAAATCGCTGTGTTTTGCAAAATGCCATGGAAACCACCAAAACCATTCAGTAACTAACGGTTGGCAGCTTCGGAGGATGGCAAATGTCTCATGCTATCTTAATAAGGTTATTAGTACGGACATCTTCCTCTTGTGCATCTGTGAGGCTCCAGAGGACACGGCTTTGGTCTTATTCCTCTCTGTATCCCCCAGTGCACGAAGCACAGTGCCCTTTCCATAATAGAAAATAATTATAATAATCACTGTTGACCAATTCCCTTTAGCTGAAGCCTTTAAGAAAAGAGGCTCACAGCCAGGTAGAAATAGGAAGAAATGCAGTGAGTTTTGAAACCTCTTATTAGGTTCTATAAAGCCATCAAAATGGGAGTTTTCAACTGCGTTCAAAGATGGTGTTTTCTGGAACTCTGAGTCAGGTCAGTATAGACCTGAAAAGATGCCAGTGGAGAAACACAGAATCACTAAAATCAGAATAAATAGCCACAGAAGTAAAGAAAGCAGGAAGACACAAAGATGTTTTAAAATAACCTCAAATAGGGGCGCCTGGGTGGCGCAGTCGGTTAAGCATCCGACTTCAGCCAGGTCACGATCTCGCGGTCCGTGAGTTCGAGCCCCGCATCAGGCTCTGGGCTGATGGCTCTGGGCTGATGGCTCTGGGCTGATGGCTCTGGGCTGATGGCTCGGAGCCTGGAGCCTGTTTCCGATTCTTTGTCTCCCTCTCTCTCTGCCCCTCCCCTGTTCATGCTCTGTCTCTCTCTGTCCCAAAAATAAATAAAAAAAAAAACGTTGAAAAAAAAAATTTTAAAATAACCTCAAATATACATCTGTTAATTGCCATTTCAGTTCTTCAAATATCTGTGCAGGCAGATATGCCCATTCAACGCGGAATAATTGAAATTGAGGCAGAGTAACTCTACACACAGCAGAGGCAGTCTGGAATAGAGAAACCTCACTAGGGGAGGAGAAGGTGGCAGGAGACCTGGTTGTGATGAAGGTCCTTGCTAGAAAAAAAGAAAACAGAGAGCCTGGGGGCTGAAGAAAGGGACGGCTCTAGGGGTGCCTGGGTGGCTCAGTTAAGTGTCCGACTTTTGGTTTCGGTTCAGGTCATGATCTCACGGTTCATGAGATCGAGCCCTGCATCAGGTTTGTTAGCGCAGAGCCTGCTTGGGATTCTCTCTCTCGGTCTCTGCCCTTCCCCTGCTCTTGTTCTCTCTCTGTCTCTCTGTCTCTCTGTCTCTCTCTCTCTCTCTCTTTCCCTCCCTCCCTCCATCTCAAAATAAATAAATAAACTTAAAAAAAATTTTTTTAAGAAAAAAAAAAAAAAAGGGACAATTCTAGTTGGGGAAGAGACACCAAAGAAGGAAGGAGAAAGAATCAAGATCTGTTTGGTCTTCACGGTCATGTGAAGGAAGGAAAGGAGGGAGGAAGGAGGAAGGGAGGAAGGAAGGGAGGGAGGAAGGGAGGCAGGAAGAGAGGGAGGGAGGGGAGGATCAGAGTTAAGGGTGACTTACTCCAGACCACTTAGCTAGTAAGTAGCAAAAGCACACTGCTCAGTTTGAATCCTAGTTAATCCTGGATTTTTTCTGTGTAGGTTTGCTTTGTGCTCTGTGGATCTGACTGGGGGTAGGGGGACAGACTAGTCAAGAAAATTGAAAAAACAGCTAAAACCCATCTCCGTGCTTTACATTTAAAGGAGCAGGAAGTTAAGATCAGAAAAGCTAGAGGTGGAAGAGAGACAGAAGAGCCAGAGTGCAGACAACTGGGGGCAAATAAACAGAAGTTTTAAAGATGAGAAGTGGGAATTTCAGTTCACCACCATCTGTGATGTATGCAATAGGGGAAAAGGGATGCGAGAGGGAAATTTAAGGAAGTATACTGTGTACCATGGACACACTTCCTCTTTGGTGCATCTTCATGAGATTTCAGTGAAGAATTAAATGGTTTTCAAGGTGTCGGGGGGATACTTGACTGTGGTGTCCTTTACGAGGGAGGGCACCATTCAAATGAACCATGAGGCAACCCAGCCTTTTGTAGGTTGCAGGCGTCTCTTCCGGAATTTTCTGTATCACGCAGAAAGAGGTGGTTGCATCTGGACTCAGACTCAGACCTGTCTGACCCCCATGTCTCCAACCACACAACAGTGACTTCTAAACAAACAAGCAAGCAAAACAGCCCTGGGGTTCCCTCTGGCTCTCACAGCTTTGGAAGTTTCCAGTTGCTCGTGTGGTTTTGGCTAGAGCCACATGAACTACATTTACAATTTCCACAAATTTAATTCTGTGAACTTTGCAAAGGGAAAAATAAAACAACTGAAATGATGTTAGAAGAAAGCTAATCACTTAAGATTTGCTCCATTCCTCTTCATTCTGTGATTGCTTGTTATGTCTGAACCATTTGTTCAGTAATAGAGAAAACCATGTGAGTGTACTTATAAATGTTTTAAGGAGTTTTCTAGGGCAATTTTGACTCTGTTTGACTTTAACCTTAGTGACTTACTTGACAACATATAACTCCACGTAACATCCGATCCAATGCAGCATGTAAACAGGGACAGAAAATGTCAACAATGCATTTGAGGAGGAGATAGCCCAGTGTGTTGAAGGAACATAGTAAGTGCTCAATAAATGTTGACTAAATGGATGATAAACAAAAAAATAGACAAATGGGAAGGAAGCCAGAGAAACCAACACCCACATGATGGTTCAGTTCTAGTCGCATTCCTAGGTTCTCTGTTGGTACCCACAGCATGTCAGGCCAACAGACTTGGTTGGCAAGGAGAGGCCCAAAGTTTTCTTCATGCGTTATCAACTGACTCCCCTTTCAGAACGCCCATTCAGTAAGATGGAAATTACTTCTCCTCCCATCCCGAACCTTTCCCCCAATTCCAGCCCAATATCTTGATGCTACCTTTTTTTTAAAGTTTATTTATTTATTTTGAGAGAGAAAGAGAGCAGGAAAAGGAGCAGAGAGAGAATCTCAAGCAGGCTCTATGCTGTCGGCACAGAGCCCTATGCTGGGCGCGCATCTCACAAACCCTGAGATCTTAACCTTAGCTGACATCAAGAGTCAGATGCTTAACCAACTGAGTCACCTAGGCACCCCTGATGCTACCTTTTTATTTTATTTTTTTTATTAAGAATTTTTTTAAATGTTTTTATTTATTTTTGAGACTGAGAGAGACAGAGCATGAACGGGGGAGCGTCAGAGAGAGGGAGACACAGAATCCGAAACAGGCTCCAGGCTCTGAGCTGTCAGCACAGAGCCCGACGCGGGGCTCGAACTCACGGACCGCGAGATCGTGCCCTGAGCCGAAGTCGGACGCTTAATCGACTGAGCCACGCAGGCGCCCCTGATGCTACCTTTTTAAACCTTTCATTTTACCATCCCTTCCAGTCAAGATTTATTATCCTAGATATCAGAGTTGTTTTCAGGATTTCTCTTGGTATAGTGCCTCCCGCCTCCAGAAATACATGTTCTAACTTCTAGAACCTACGAATGTGACCTTATTTAGGAACATGGTCTTTGCAGCTGTAACTGAGTTGGGGTTCTCAAGATGAGATCATCCTGGATTTAAGATGGGCCCTAAATCTAAAGCCAGATGTCCCTGTAAGAGAAAGGCAGAAGAAAATTTGAGACACAAAGAGCAGAGAAGGTAACACGAAGATAGAGGCAGAGGTCGGAGCGATGTGTCTACAAGTCATGGAACACCAAGGATTTCTGGCAGCCACTAGAGGCTAGAAGAGAAGCATGGAATGAATTATCCCTTAGTGATTCCAGAAGGAACCGACACTGCTGACCTCTTGGTTTGGGACTTGTGGCCTCCCGAGGTATGACAGAATACATTCTTGTCCTTTTACACCACCAACTTGGTGGTAATTTTTTTACTACAGCCCTAGAAAACGGACACACTTGGTGACTGCATTGTCCATCTCAAGCCAGCGTTTGTGACCAGCTTCTATTGCAACATTCTTCACAAGGGAGATAAGGGCCTGGGGAAAGGATTTCTCCATCTCATGTAGCAAACGTTTCAAAAGCATGAATGGAAAAAAAATATCGGAGGGGTATGGTGGTGATTTCAGTTGCACCCTCCAACTCACATCGGGTGGACAGTTGCCATCAATACTTAGGAGAATAGAGAGCAGTGCAGACACTATACAATTTAAAAAGCTCCATCGGTGATCAGCACGAAGGGCAGCTCTGATCCAGAATCTGATCTTACTTCCTATGCCTAGTACTTACTAAAAGATATATATTTTATAGATGACGTTAAGATCATTAGAATTTTCTGGGGCACCTGGGTGGCTCCGTCGGTTAAGCATCTGACTTCGGCTCAGGTCATGATCTTGCGGTTGGTGAGGTGAAGCCCCGCGTCAGGCTCTGGGCTGACAGCTCAGAGCCTGGAGCCTGCTTTGGATTCTGTGTCTCCTCCTCTCTCTGCCCCTCCCCTGCTCATGCTCTGTCTCTCTCTGTCTCTCAATAATAAATAAACGTTAAAAAAAAAAAAAAAGACCAGCAGATTCTGATCACTCTCTCCCCTTTCTTCTCTATGAGTCACCAAGTTTGATGTTCCTTACACATCAACAATGTGTGCCAAAGCAATTATTTAAAATGTTTTTATAAATAACAATTTTCCAAAGTACAGAAACCTTTGGAATTATCACACAATCAGGCCAAATCTGTGTAAAATTTAGTTGTCCTCAACAGACCATACTGATCTGATGGAGTGCAAAATCTATCCAGCTATACCCAAAATTGTTTTCCATCTCTAAACAAGCTATGGAAGAAAAAAATCCAGAGATAACAATAGGTATTATGAATTACTAATGTTTGAATATATGAGTTACAATTGGAATTATTACTGTTTTTAAGCACTGATAGGGGTTTTGGCGTGAAAATAATGGGTCCTCATAAACTGTTAGGATTGAAGATATATAAGTACTTTGCAGGAAATAGTGTGCCAATAAAAGTTTAACAGTTCTCCAGGGAAAGGGGAAAAAGTTCTTATTTGTAGCATTTGTTGATTTCCGTGGTGTAAATACTCCCACTATGGCCGACTTCAAGATACCAACATGATATCGATGAACACAAGATACCAATGTGATATCATGCACACTGCTGTCTCTCACAAGCTGCTACAACCTGGTTCAAGCCACTGAGCTTTTCGAAAAATATACATTAAAACTGTTTACCATGTGCCCACCAGCTGACTCAAGAAAGTGCACTCTACTAGAGTAAGTCCTACTGTAGGAATGTATTCTCAAAAATAGTCAAAGAAGTGTGAAAAGATGTATATTCAGGAATACTTGCCACAAGGTTTTTTATAATATCAAACATTTGAGAAAAGTCATTCTTCATAGAGAATAGATTAAATAAATTACTTGGACCTATAAAGTAATATAACATCATCAAAACAATGATTTTACAGATACATACATATGACTTAGGATGGCATTAATGTTATATTGTTACATGAAAAAATCCTGTTAAGAAAATAGTATGATTTTTTTTAAATGTGTGTTTGGCAAAAATTGTCATCTAGCAGTATCCATTTTCCTTTTCCTTCTTTTTTTAAAATATATTTTTTAATGTTTATTTATTTTTGAGAGAGAGTGTGTGCACACGTGAGCAGGGGAAGGGCAAAGAGGGAGTGAGACAGAGGATCCAAAGTGGGCTCTGTGCTGACAGCAGAAAGGCTGATGTGGGGCTTGAACCCACAAACCACAAGATCGTGACCTGAGCCAAAGCTGGATGCTTAACCGACTAAGACACCAGGCACCCCTTCCTTTCCTTCTTAGTACAATATTTGATGGTTAGTTGAGCTAAGGGCCCCTTGGAATAAAGAAAACATTTCCCCAAATAAGTTCTGGCCAGTAGGGTACAAAGAACTGACTTTTTTTTTTTTTTTTTTTTTTTAGAAGTGTCTTTAAAGGAAGTGGGTGTGCCCTTCTTCATCACTTCCTCATTCTTGCAAAATGAAATAGGTATGATGGTTGGAGCTCAGGTAGTCCACATGGACTTTGAGTTGGAAATATGCATACAGAATGAGGGAATGGCGAAATCAGGGGATCCTCGGTCCCTGGACAGCTTTGTTAACTGTTCAGAGTTCATTTATGTGACAAACCCAGGAATATACATAGTTTCGCATTGGAAACATTTAGAAGGATATACACATATGTCAACTGTAGTTATTTCTAAGTTATAGAAATTCTGTGATTTTATTATTTATCGTCTTTTTCTTCATCTATATTTTCTAATCTACATCCTCCTACCAAACAGATATAAATATCTATCACTTGCATAGGAGTTACAAGATGCGGAAGGGAAGAGTATTAGCAGCTATGAATTTTGATGATAGAATCTCATTGAGGACATTACTAAGCCATTATATACAAAGGGTGGAAAAATTAGTTTCCAGTGCTTTAGTGTATAACGCTTCTCAAAGAAGGAGATAAAGATTGGATAGCAAAAAGGTAGTTCTCAGTTTAAAGAGTTGGCCAGATTATTGTTTTTATCAATAAACATTTTCCCCCGAATGCCAGTTTAAAGTGAAACCAACGCCTTTTTATCGTCGTGAAGATATCAGCAGGCAAGTAAGTTTGGCCCAAGTGGAAAGCAATTTATTTACTTCGGAAGAAGCGGATTCATGTGTAGATGGTATACGACGCCCATGAAAATCTTGGAACTAATTATTTAAAGATGATGGAATTGACAGCTCCCTGCAAGTAGGCCCATTAAACCCAATTCAGCGTCATCACCTGGGAGCACTTAAGGAGAACAAAGAATGACAAGGTGACAAAGAATGAAGCAGACCCATGACTCCTGGGATGAGATGATCGCTGTCAGCTTTTAGATGGGTTTATGAAATTCTGAGGGCACCAGAGCCTCCAGAACTCAGAGTATCACTTAAATCACATGCATTCTTAGAGCCAAACACTTCTGAGCTTAACTACTGGTCCTGCCACATGCCAGCTGGGCTAGTTTTTTATTGTTGTTATTATTATTTTTTTTAATTATTAGGTTTTATTTCTTAGAGCAATTTAAGTTTACAGAAAAATTGAACAGAAAGTACAAAGTTCTCATATACTCCCTCCTCTGCCCTGTTAGGAACATCTTGCATTAGTTGTAGTATATTTGTTACAACCAATGAACCAAGAGTTGTGTGCTTTCCTACATACAGGGGCTAGAAGTCTACAGACTACATTTCCCAGAATCTCTTGCAGCTAGGGTTCTAATAGGGTTCCCAGTTAGAAGCACTTGTGCAAGTTTTGGAACATGAAAGTGAGACAGAGGTCATCTTCCTGCTGCTTTTGGCTGAATTTCCCTGGAAGATAAGGTTGTCGAGCTGTATTTCTACAGCATCATCCAGCTGGGAGCCCTCAATTCCCAGCTTCAAGGGAATCAGTGGCAGAGGAAGGCAGCAGCAGATTCCTGATCCAGAAGGAGCATACTGTTCCCCGCCTTCATGAAAGAGGGAGTTGCTCCCCAAGCTGGTAAGTTCTGCAGTGTCTTGGGAGTCATTCCTGAAGGCCCATCCTAGACTCTGCTCCATCAACATTTCCACTGATTTCATAAACAGCTAATTTTCTGAATTAAGTCTCTTTCTGTTTAAAATGACTAGTTACCTTTCTTGCAACTGAACGCTGATTGATACAACCTCTATTCTTACCATCCCCAGGGAGACAGAGGCTCTCAGCTGGGAATGCTGGATCTTCTGAAATACTATACATCAACTGGCAGACAGCTCTAGGAACTCTACCACGGTCTCACGATCAACTAACCTTTTCCTCCCAACACCGTATTACATCCTTCACCCATCTCTCTTGCACCAGAACTTCTCAATTATACATTTTCCTCTTAATTTGGATCAATATGTGATTATGACTCTGGGGAGTACAGAAAGTAAAGGTTGCTTTAAAAAATTTTAAAGACATTTTAGGGGTGCCTGAGTGGCTCAGTCGGTTAAGCGTCTGGCTTCCACTCAGGTCATGATCTCAAGGTTCGTGGGTTTGAGTCCTGCATCCGGCTCTGTGCCTGGAGCCTGCTTCAGATTCTGTGTCTCTGTCTCTTCCCCTCCTCCGCCCACCCCCCGCTTGCACTCTCTCTCTCTCTCTCTCTCTCTCAAAAATAAACATTAAAAAAATTTAGGGGCACCTGGGTGGCTCGGTCGGTTGAGCGTCTGACTTCGGCTCAGGTCATGATCTCACGGTCCGTGAGTTTGAGCCCCGCGTCGGGCTCTGTGCTGACTGCTCAGAGCCTGGAGCCTGTTTCGGATTCTGTGTCTCCCTCTCTCTCTGCCCCTCCCCTGTTCATGCTCTGTCTCTCTCTGTCTCAAAAACAAATAAACGTTAAAAAAAAATTAAAAAAAATATTTAAAGACAGTGTATAAGGTAATGTCTCTTGGCCTTATGAGAAGAATTTTAAAATTACCCACAGTAAAGGAGAAACGTATGATTGGCATTACTGCTCTCATAAAGACAGATGAATTTTAAAAAGGTTAGGAAAGCTTTCAGTAATTTACCTATATTGATTTGGATCCCTGATTCTGAAATATACTCCTTTTTTGTATTACTATTCAACCGTGTGAACGCTTCTGAAAATGCATGTCAATCACAACTGTCAACACAGCCTTCTAGATTTCCCATAGATCATTTTGAATTAAAAATATATATACATTTCATCCATATATTTCATACTAAAAATGGTATATTATAACGTCTCAGTATACTGCAGGGGAATAAATGCCAGGGAAATCATGGTCCCTAGAATTAATAAATTTAGTTAAAGCGTTTTCTGGACTAGGTTCCATAAAACTTGAGCCATCTTTCTATGGCTCAATACTGGTCTGGGCTTCCTCTCTGGTGTTCCACTCCTTCGTTCTTGAAGGGCTTAAGACAGGGTTCAGCACAATTCTCAAAACAAAACCAGCTAGTAAATGGGTTAGGCTTTGTGGGCCATATGATTTCCGTCACAACTACCCAATTCCACCCTTGTAGCAAAAAAGCAGTCTGTGCATAACAAATGAGCATGGCTGGGTCCCAGTAAAACTTTATTTGTGGACCTTGGAATTTCAGTTTTGTGTCAGTTTCACACCTCCGGCTTTCCATCAACAATTTAACAAGGTAACACCACTCTTAAGGGCTCTTGGACTGTGCAAAAAAGCAGGCAGCAGGCTGGTTTAGCCCACTGGCCGTAGTTGGCAACCCTTTCCGCAAATCTGGCCATGCCTAGTCCAACTCACCCCAACATTTGCATCATGCTAAAGACTCAGTGACATAGTCATGATGGACACGCTGCCTCGCAAAGTCCAATGTTTCCTGGGAGACGAGGAAGGATTTCTCTTTTGTCTTTTCTACCTAGTGCTCAGCCCTTCATAGGGCTCCACCTTTTCCTCCTTCCAGCTCCACCTTTTCCTCCTTGTACCCCA
>NC_064807.1:18025236-18294712 GCF_023721935.1 Panthera uncia
GGGGGAGAGAGAATCCCAAGCAGGTTCTGAGCTGTCAGCATGGAGCCCATAGCAGGGCTCAAACTCACGAACCGGACGATCATGACCTGAGCAGAAACCAAGAGTTGGAGACTCAACTGACTGAGCCACCCAGGCGCCCCCTGAGGTATTTTTATGCCCACTGTTTTATATAGGGGAGATAGGCTTTATTCTGAATTTTATTCTGATAGCTTTTTAAAAAATTTTTTATGTTTATTTTTTAATAGAGAGAGAGAATGGGGGAGGGGTACAGAGAGAGGGAGACACAGAATCCAAATCAGGCTCCAGGCTCTGAGCTGTCAGCACAGAGCCAGATGTGGGGCTCGGACCCCCAACTGTGAGTTCATGACCTGAGCTGAAGTCGGGCGCTTAACCTACTGAGCCATCCAGGTGTCCCTGTTCCGATAGGTTTTATACGTGTGCAGGCTTAGACCTACACCTTGCAGAATGGGGTTCGTGAAGATGTTCAAATGATGCATCAATTTAGTGAAGTCACACTTTGCCTAAAAATGGAGCCATTCAAGCCAAACACTTATAAAAATGCTTTGGTTCTCAGGACTGAGGCACTAAATAGCGTGCATTCTTTTTTGTTTATTTATTTTGAAGGAGACAGAACGCCAGCAGGGGAGGGGCAGAGAGAGAGGAGAGGGAGAATCCCAAGCAGGCTCCGCATGGGAGCAGATGCCAATGTGGGGCTTGAACCCAAGAGCCCCGGAGGCCACGACCTGAGCCTAAATCAAGAGGCAGACGCTCAATCGACTGAGCCCCCCAGGTGCCCCTAAATGGTGTGCATTCTAACAAAACAACTGCTACCAGGACTTGAGCTAAGGTTCCCTCTGGTCCTAGAGAGTTCGTGAAATTTTCCGCAGCCTCCTCGCATGTCCTGTGACAGATTCACACCCCTATTCTCTGGGGACTTTTAGTCAGTGGCTTTAGAATGTGTAGAAGGGAGAGAGGCATTGTCGCTCTTAGTTGTGTCTAACTTAAAAGGCCAGCTCCCAGAGACCTGGTTTACTTTGAGGATCATCTCGGTGTAAAAGCACACTGCCCCTTTTATTTGCAAACACTCCAGGTGTCCCCGGCATGAGAGCAAATACTAATGCCTTGAAGGTTTGAGCTTACCTTACTTCATTTAATTTAAATATGGATTATTTCTAAAAGTGTTTCTACCGTCTCTCTACCAGGAATTTCTCACTGGGTGTCTTTGCCATCCAGACTAGTCTTACGGTTTGCTTGTTTTGACTCTGGGTCTTTTTGATCGCCCCCTCCTCTCTGGCTACTTACTTTGCCTTTCATTCTACTTCCACCACTCCCAATTCCCACTAACTTCTTAATGAGGGACCATTTGATTCTGTTTCTCTCTGTTTATAGACTGTAATCATTGGGATTTCACCTTCTACCATGGAAGTGGTCTATCAACTTCTTTTCCTACATGAAGACTGTAGGAAGACTTTTCCTACATGAAGGAATTAATATGTTAAGCTATTAAAATCACATTTTTTTTTTTTAGGAGCTCCTGGGTGGCTCAGTCTGTTAAGCATCCGACTTTGGCTCAGGCCATGATCTCACGGTTCGTGAGTTCGAGCCCCACGTCAGGCTCTGTGCTGAAGGCTCAGCGCCTGGAGCCTGCTTTGGATTCTGTGTCTCCCTCTCTGCCCCTCCCCTGCTTGTGCTCTGTCTCTCAAAAATAAAAATCGAAAAGAAAATTTTAATCACATTTTTAAAATCTATCTGCACAACTTCATCCTACAAGCATTTATTCAATATGGTAATGTAGGAACCATGCCAGGTGCTGACGGTAAGATATGTTCCTCACTGCACCAACTCTTAACCTATTGTCTCTCATCTCCAAGCGTGCCCTTTCCAGCTCCGTGATGCCGGAGCTGGGACTTTGCAAACCGCGTCTCGGCTTTGCCAGCTGGTTATATACTGGGTCCTGGTAATATGGGGCTCTGGTGGCGGTTAGCAAGGGTGGAAAAAAGAAAAGGGATTTGCTCCTTTCTGCTTGTTCCTTCAGGGGTTCCCTTTCCGCGTGTGATTCCTGGAAGCATCATGCAGGCAAAACTTCTTCACCTGGCAGTGTCTTCCTGTAGCAGCAACCGAACCCAGTTGGAAGTTGTCCCAGCCTTTGAAGAACCAACCTCATTTCCCACCCCATCTCAGAGACCCCAGCACCAGTTAGCAGGTGCTTTCTGGGTTCTGACCTCCAGCTTCATGGGGGGTCACCTCGGAGTTTCTGAGTGTTAATAATTCCAACTTCTTCCCTTTGTACTCTCCAGCCTAGGGGTGGAAGCTGCTTTCTGCAGTTGCTACATTGTGATAGTTTAGAATTCTCTGTCCCCGCCTTCAGCTGTTAACATCTTTACATCCAGTTAACTATTCGTTACATTAAATTCTGCTTGTGAAAAGAACTGGAATGCTTTCTGTCCCCTGACTGGATTTTGATGCATCTGCCCGCAAGGACCTGACAGTCTGAAGCAGAAGCTTGTCTCCCCTGACAAAGATGTGTACAAAATTAGTGCAGGGTAGCTTGGAGGAGAATGTTCAGGTTCAAATGTATAATATGAAACAATATGCATAGGCATAGATTTGCTAGTATGTACCAACTAAGAAAAACAGGAAAAATGTATTCCTTTTAGAAGTGATAAAATATACTCTTTTAAAATAAAACTGTTGGCTGGGGCGCTTGGGTGGCTCAGTTGGTTGAGCGTCAGTCGGGCTTCCACTCAGGTCATGCTCTCGCGGTTTGTGGGTTGGAGCCCCGCATTGGGTTCTGTGCCGACAGCTCAGAACCTGGAGCCTCTTTCGGATTCTGTGTCTCCCTCTCTCTCTGCCCCTCCCCTACTCGTGTTCCATCTCACTCTGTCTCAAAAATAAATAAACATTAAAAAAAGCTTTAAATAAAACTGTTGGGGGCGCCTGGGTGGCTCAGTTGGTTAAGCGTCTGACTCTTGATTTCCGCTCAGGCCATGATCTCGCGGTTGCTGAGTTCGAGCCCTGCATTGGGCTCTGTGCTGACAGTGTAGAACCTGCTTGAGATTCTCTCTCTCCTTCTCTCTCTGCCCCTCCCTGCTCACTCTCTCTCAAAAATAAATAAACATTATAAATAAAACTATTAACACACGTCCTGTATTTACAGTAACACAACCTTGTGTTCTCTCTGCAGGACTTCATAGCAATGCAGCTCTGAAAAGCAGCATCGGTTTGCAGGTAAGTTCTGAGATCTCAGTGTGCCAGACCCTGTCCAGGAGCTAATTCCCCAGGATGAGACTACTCTAGACTGCTCTGTTTGACCTTCACTCTCTAAGAGTCAAGGAAGAAAAATGACCCAGGGAAGGTAGGAGGCTAGAGAGCAAAAAATCCTGGGAAGGCAGGAAGCTAGAGAGCAAAGCAAATCAATTAAATAAAGTCAAAACTAATTGAGTAGGTCAAAGGTATATAGAGTGTTTTTTGAAATTTCTGAATATGACAGTTCTGCTTATAGATGTAACATGAGGATGTTGACTTTTTATTTTTTTTTATTTTTTATTTTTTTTTAAATTTTTTTTTCAACGTTTTTTATTTATTTTTGGGACAGAGAGAGACAGAGCACGAACGGGGGAGGGGCAGAGAGAGAGGGAGACACAGAATCGGAAACAGGCTCCAGGCTCCGAGCCATCAGCCCAGAGCCTGACGCGGGGCTCGAACTCACGGACCGCGAGATCGTGACCTGGCTGAAGTCGGACGCCCAACCGACTGCGCCACCCAGGCGCCCCGGATGTTGACTTTTTAAACTAGTTACGATAATAAAAGTAAATCATGAGTGGCCAAAGCTGGAGCTCTTCACTGGAGAGATACTGGCTTACCTGAAGCTCCGAAGAATGTCCCATAAAACAATAGCAAGTTGGAATAAACACACTTCGGGGACTTCTGTATAGTTTTCTCATGAGAGCAGCAAAGATAAATTTCGAAATAGCAGTTTTGACAGAGTATCCAAGTGCTTTAGAAACCAAATGGCTCTTGAGGAGCTCAAGACAAAGTGGAGCATTGTGGGGTCCACACAAGGTTAATTGGAAAACAAGTTGGCCCATTACTTACTTTTTGGCTGCTTTGATATTAATTTGTGTGGAAACTTTGAAAGTTTCTAAAGATATCTTTAAAATTTTTTTTTTTTAATGTTTGTTTATTTTTGAGACAGAGAGAGACAGAGCATGAATGGGGGAGGGGCAGAGAGAGAGGGACACACAGAATCTGAAGCAGGCTCCAGGCTCTGAGCTGTCAGCACAGAGCCCGATGCGGGGCTCGAACCCACGAACCGTGAGATCGTGACCTGAGCTGAAGTCGGACGCTCAACTGACTGAGCCACCCAGGCGCCCCTCTAAAGATATCTTTAAAAAAATTTTTTTTTAACGTTTTATTTATTTTTGAGACAGGGAGAGACAGAGCATGAACAGGGGAGGGTCAGAGAGAGGGAGACAGAATCTCCAACAGGCTCCAGGCTCCGAGCTGTCAGCACAGAGCCCGACGCGGGGCCCGAACCCACGGACCGCGAGATCATGCCCTGAGCCGAAGTCGGCCGCTTAACCGACCGAGCCACCCAGGCGCCCCTAAAGATATCTTTTTTATCTTCTTTTCTCTGCTGATATAATACTTGACTTATGGGAAGTTCTTAAAGATTCGTTGAAGAGGAAGAATAATTGAGTTAATACATTTCACCATCCCCGACGTAACAGAATTCAAATGTGGAGACCCTCTTGCCTAACTGCTCTAAACAACAACAACAACAAAACCTTAGATAACTAAATCCTAGTAAGCTTAAATGGCTAGGAGAGAGAGATTCCGCTACTTGGCCAAGGTCATTTAACTACTTTGTGAAGGAGCCAAGATT
This sequence comes from Panthera uncia, assembly GCF_023721935.1. NCBI lineage: Eukaryota > Metazoa > Chordata > Mammalia > Carnivora > Felidae > Panthera > Panthera uncia. The sequence goes on from NC_064807.1 coordinate 18,030,122, forward strand.
GGGTCTCAAGGCAGCCAAATTCACACCCTGCTCTCATCCACAGTGTTCAACTGCTTTGAAAAGTCTCTGAAACTCTGTGTGTTTTGGTTTTCACATCTGTAAAACTGGACAAAGAATACCTACCTAATTAGGTTTAATTTAACCAATAAATAAAATCCAGTTTGTTGACAATCAGAATTGAAATTCCTATTTTCAAAAACCAATTGAGAAATGTTTCTTAGTAACTGGAGACAGATTGGGGGGAAAAAAACCGCTCCTAAAAATTAGTATGATTTAATAAAGGAGGCCAGCTGAAAAGGGGAAATTGTTTTGGACAATATTTTTTTAAAAAAACTAGATCCAGGCAATATTTCTTACAACTTTTCAAAGCCACGTGCTGATTTTAAAACCATATTTATAGAAACAATTTCCTGGCTTTAAAATTAATTTTGGTATTATATAGTATTTACTTAAAAAGTAACTTTTCCTGGTTTCTAAAATATTAGAAGCATATTAAAAGGAAAATTGTGAAATGATTTGAACATTACTTATGATGAAATTTTCAAATATATCATGGCAAGAAGGCAAATCTTGAAACTGACTGTAATTGAAAGTTCCCGTGAGAATGTGGATTCACCCAGGATGATGACCAACAAAGCGCCATATAAATCATAACTGCTCTCTGCACCCCAGACGTATTTTTTTTTTTTTGGTCTATTTCTCTCAAGCTAGCTCTCAATTCCTTCTATATCCAACTATTAAATTTTGTCTTTCCTTCAAAACCCAACTTCAAAACCAACTATTATAGTGCCTAACTGATTGTAGGAACGCACTATTTCCTTTCTTTTTTCCAAGAAGTCTTAACAATTTCCTCTACCCTCCTCTGATCTCTGTTATTCTTTTTTTTTTCACTTTTTTTTTTCAGACAGAGCTCAAGTGGGGGAGAGGGGTGGGGGTGGGGTGGAGAGAGAGAGAGATAGAGAATCTTAAGCAGGTTCCATGCTCAGTGTGGAAAAGTTCATGTGAGGCTCGATTCCATGACTCTGGGATGATGACCTGAACCAAATCAAGAGTCGGATGCTCAACCAACTGAGCCAGCCAGGAGCCCCCTCTGGTCGCTGTTATTAATCTCCCTTTTCCTCATTCTTAGAGCATGTTGTCAGATCTATGGCCCAGTGTGCCTTGATTTAGGCTGGGTGTGTGACTAGCTCTCCTGCCAAAATAACCTGTAGAATAGCATGGGCTTCAACCTTATGGAAGTCTTCATATTCCTCACCGCACTGTGTTTTCCACACAGTATGTACTAAATGTGTGTGTGTGTGTGTATGTGTGTGTAACAGAATTACATTTAGCTAGTCTCCTTTGAAGCTGACTTCTAAAAAGACAAGTAAATTCCCTCTTGTCCAACTCAATTTCTATCTCCTGATATCCATTCCATGTCCTGCAACCTGAAATTATGTGAGTCTGATGGTCTCCACCTCATATTCTTGTAGCCATTGAGAGCGCTCAATTTAAGACATAACAGGTGTCCCAGCTGGAGATGGGCAACTTGCTCCAGAAGCAGATTTAAATCAACCAGAAAGATCATTTTAAAGTTCTAACCCTAGACATCTCACTATAAGAAATTGTGGTCTTTGTGAACATCATTCAAAAGGCACCATGGTACAATGAGAAGGGCTTGAACTTTGAACCCCATATCTAAAAATTTACTACCTCAAGTGCTGTAATGATAATAATTGATTGAATATTTATGGTCTAACATTAATCCACAGAATAACCTAAAGCAGTAAGTCTAGTCCAAATCCCATCCCTATTTTACTGATAAAGATACTGAAGATCGGAGAGTCAACTTTCTTTCCAAGGTTACACAGCTAGTTAATGGTTGTAGCAGGACTGGAACTCAAGGCAATGAAACTCAAGCCCCAACTCTTAACTTCAAGTGATACTGCTTTATTAAGTTTGTTAGCTTCGGGGACGTGGGGTTGGGGGGCTCAGTTGGTTGAGGGTCCGACTCTTAATTTCAGTTCAGGTCATGATTCCAGGGTTGTGAGATTGAGCCCCCTGTCAGGCTCTGCATTGAGCCTGCTTGGGATTCTTTCTCTCTTTCTCCCTCTGCCTCTCTCTCTCTCTCTCTCAAAATAAATAAAAATAAATAAGCTAAAAAACAAACAAAAATAAATACACAAATAATTTCTACCTCATTGGGTTGTTGAGGTAGCAATCCAATGAACACTTTCACCTAGAACTGTGGAACTTTATCAACCCAAATCAATCTGAGTTAAGATCTTTGGTAGAAACAAGGAAACCTCCTATATAATGCCCTAAATTCCATCCTCTGTATTCCAACTGATTATTGGCTTCCCAATGACCCAGGTAGAACTGGGTCTCCAACAGGGAGCAAGATGCCTTCCTTGGTCCTTAGCAGTTTAAACACTTTTGCTGTGAATGATTGAGGACTTTAAAAGAGTGCTCGCCACATTTTATTGACAATAGCTTTTCCCTTTACAAATAGGAACAATTGCGTGAATTTACATATGTATCAACCTGAGATGGGTTAGCTGTGTAAAACACTGGTGAGGAAAACTAAGGTCTAGCAGGGAAACTGTCTTTAGTTTCACAAAGGATAGGAAATCTTAACTCCTGCTTCCCACTGAGAAAAATAATGGACAAAGAAAGTACAAATGACCTATAGTCCCCTCCTCTTTTTCCACAACAAATGGTCGACATCCAGTGACAATATTATGATGTTGATTTTGTTTAAAGCTGGCACATCATCAATTTTAATTTCTTTCTTCTTTCTTCTTTACATATGGTGAGATAAGGCCAGTGAGTGTGTACCTTCTGATGACTCACTTCCTTCTGATCCTCTCCCTAACTCTTATTCAACTGAGACGACCATTTCCAGGGGCTTACACCTGGCACTACATATATTTTTTGTCCCTCATGTAATTAATAGATGAGGGGACCTGAGTTCTAGGGTCTGCGATTCCCTCTCTGCCGCTTTGACACCGGGAAAAGTACGGAATTTCTCTGAGATGTAGTAGTCTCATTCACAAATGGTAGCTCCATATTGATCAAGCGCTCCTTATGTAAGGCACAGCGTGCTGGGGCAGTGTGCAGGGAGGATAATGTTGCCTTGGTTCCTCTGTAAAACCCTTGCAAGATAAAGTGCCCAGAAGCTTCACCTGGCTCCAAAGGGTGCTCGTTTTCATCCTGAGGAGATCATGCAAATGAAAGCTCTTTGTTGACTGTTAGGTGTGCCACAAATACTAGCAATGCAGACGTTCGTGATGAGGGTAGAGATGGTGATGACCATGAAGAGGAAGATGCTGTGTGTAGGAAAGGGTTGATGCCACTCTTCTGGACTGAGGGTTCTGGAGAGGGTACCGGAGAGGCAAACAGCACCTTCGCTGGTATGGAAATGGGACAGGAAATGGGAGAAGTGTCTGCCTTGGTCGTCTACTGGAAGGTTGCTCCATGGAGACTACAGCACATATATAAACATCGGGTTCAAGTTCCTAGTGACCAGATTCCTGAGATCTTGATTGTATGTGTCAGTAAACAGCTTAACATACACCCCGGACAAGACCCCAGGCAGAGTTAGGCAGAAACTCAGACACAGAAGCGCCTGCTATGTTGTTGGTAACTTTCTAAACGTCTCAATGAAATTTACAGATTGAAATTTTTTCAGAGCATCTCACTGGGAAAAACAGTCCCCTCCACATACTGTTATTTTTAGGATGTTGAGTACTCTCTGCCATAAAAGATCAAAGTGAAACATTTGGCATCCACACTAGTTTGCTCCTTGAAGTTAAACAAGATTAAAATATAGGAATGACAAAATTTTATCTCTCATTTTTTTTTGCATACGATGCCAATACAGTTTCTAAAAGGAATCTCAAAGTTATTATATACTCTATTACTATCATTCTTATCATAGATGGCTCTATGTATATCATATCATGATTCATACTAAAGCCAAGATTCAGAACTCTAGAGCCAAATATCCGTTTAATTTTTTGTAATGTTTGTCATTGTGGATATAATTAGTGTGGATAAGAATCTAAAATAAGAGTTCAAAATGATTTGTATAAATACAAATGCAAATGCTTTACGCCAGCAATATTTGTTTTCTACTGATCCTGTAACAGATTACCATACACTTAGTGGCTTAACACAATGCAGTTCTGGAGGTCAGAAGTTCAAAATCAGTTTCACAGGGCTAACATCAACATTTGACATAGTTGGCTCCTTCTGGAGACTCTGAGTGGAGAATCCATTTCTTAACCTTTTTCTATTTTTAGTAGCCGCCTATATTTGGTTTGTGGCCCCTTCCTTCATCTTCAGAGTCTGCTTCCTTTATCGCATCACCTTCTCCTGTTCCATAGGCCAATTTCCCTCTGCCTCCCTCTCACAAGGACACTTATGATGATGATATTTACGCCCCGTCTCAAGGTCTTTTACTTAATCACATTTGCAAAATCCCCTTTGCCATATAAATTAACGTTCGCAGATTCTGTGGATTAGGTTGTGGGCATTTTGGGGAACCACGGTTCTGCCTACCACACAGGCGAATCGCTCATAACTGGGGCCTTGTGTAGACCTCACCCAGATTTCCTAATGATAAAACAGCTTTTAATTTCATGTCTTGATTTCTTTATAACAGTGAGGTTTTTTTAATGTTTATTTATATTTGAGATAGAGCAGGGGAAGGGCAGAAAAAGAGGGAGACTGAGGCTCTGAAACAGGCTCTGTGCTGACAGCAGAGAGTCCTGACATGGGGCTGGAACTCACAAACCACAAGATCATGACCTGAGCCGAAGTCGGACACTTAGCCACCCAGGGGCCCCAGTGAGTTTTGTGGAGAACTCCAACTAGAGCAGGTGACATTCAAACTCATGAGACCAAAATTAATAGAATAAAAGAGAAAGTTGGGGTACCTGGCTGGCTCAGTCGGTAGAGCATGTGACTCTCGATCTCGAGATCATCAATTCGAGCCCCATGTGTAGAGTTTACTTAAAAATAAAACCTTGGTAAAAAAAAAAAAAAAAAAAGGGGGGCACCTGGGTGGCTCGGCCGGTTGAGCGTCCGACTTCGGCTCAGGTCATGATCTCACGGTCCGTGAGTTCGAGCCCCGCGTCAGGCTCTGTGCCGACAGCTCAGAGCCTGGAGCCTGTTTCCGATTCTGTGTCTCCCTCTCTCTCTGCCCCTCCCCTGTTCATGCTCTGTCTCTCTCTGTCTCAAAAATAAATAAACGTTAAAAAAAAAAATTAAAAATAAATAAATAAATAAATAAAACCTTGGGGCACCTCGTGGCTCAGTCGGTTAAGTGTCCGACTTCAGCTCAGGTCATGATCTTGCCGTCTGTGGGTTTGAGCCCAGTGTCGGGCTCCGTTGCTGACAGCTCAGAGCCTGGAGTCTGCTTCGGATTCTGTGTCTCCCTCTCTCTCTGCTCCTACCCCACTGGCGCTCTGTCTCTGTCTCTCTCTCAAAATAAATAAGCCTTAAAAAAAAATAATAAATGAAACCTTAAAACAAGGAGAGAGAGAGAGATAAAGTAATAAATTAAAAAGTCCCAATGTAAAAAGCCCCTCATATTAATTGAGGACAAGGTGATTTTATCCAGAGATCCTTTGCTTGCTCTCAGTCTGCCTATGTTTAATTAAAAACTAACTCAAAGCTAATGAAAGCCAGCCTATGTTGAAAATTTTCAGGAGTAAACAAAACAGAAGATGCTTAACAGAGATATGTATTAGTACTTTAAGCAATTCCTCCTGAAACAATTTTCTTGTTTTCGATACTAATATAATATAAAAAAAGTCAAATCAGAAATATGATGCAGTACAATCTCCTAAAAAAGAAATTCTATTTTCCAGGAACAGCTAATTCCTGAAACTTGAGATGCATCTTCAAGTATCTAGACCAAGTGTGTACAGTCTGACTAGCCTGTCAGTAAAACCATAGAATGTATTTGAAAGAATCCTTAACAACCTAATGTAGGGTGAACAACATTTAACCTTGCTAGAAAAATGCAAATCTATCGGAAGAGAAATCTACATTTGACCTTTGAAGTGAGGTCAGCATTTCTGATCTCATCCCTGAAGGGGTAGGAGAAAAAGAGGGGAGTCTGGTGGAGGGGGAAATCTGACCTTAATCCCTGTGGCTTTAAGAACCATGGATCCACCCAAAAGTAATGATATTCAGAGAAGCATCAAGGGAATGGGGGGGGAGGGGGGGACGGTGAGGATAACTGGTCCTCACTTCAGTGAAAAGGCAGAGGTTTACGCTGTAACACCTGAGGATCTTCACATTTCCACATTTAGAGAAAATTTTTGTGTATGAGTTAATATTACGTGTAAATTTCAGGGGTTCGTGGCAACCCCCGGTGATTCCTTTACGGACCATATGACAGAACAAATTGCACAGGGTGCTATTTTATTTTCAAGAGGACTCATGTGCTCAAGTAATACAGATCCGCTCATCTAAAAGTCACCTTAAAGGTCAAAATTTTTTTAATGTTTATTTATTTATTTTGAGAGAGAGAGAGAGAGTGAGCAGGGGAGGGGCAGAGAGAGGGAGACAGAGAATCCAAAGCAGCAGGCTCCTTACTGTCAGCTCAGAGCCCAACACGGAGGGGTGGGGCGGGGCTCAACTTCACAAACTCTGAAATCCATGACCTGACCTGAAACCCCTGACCCACGCAGGCGCCCTGACTTAAAGCTCAATTGTTCACTGTTGTCATTTCTTACCGAGCACGTGGAGAAAGTGTTTTGTATTCCAAATAGCATTCCTCCCCACCAAAACAATTTCATTTTCATTTATCTCTTTTTTTCAAAAGTAATCTCTATGCCTATGCAAGGCTTGAAGTCGAGACACGGAGATTAAGAGTTGCACAGTCTACCAACTGAGCCAGTTCAGGTGCCCCACCTGCAAACAATTTTAAATGTCTTTTCCAATAATAGGAAGGGATGGTTGGTATCCTCCATTCGTCCCAATAGTTGCCTTTCTAAAATACCAACTTCATTGTCATGACTCAAATTGAATGTTAATAATCCCAAACTGCCGCTATGTAAAGAAACTGGTGTGCTTGTGTGAAAAGCAGATCACGCACAGATTATGCATTATTTCCAGTAATGGAAAAACTGAGGCACACGAAGAATGAGCGGACCAAAAACTCCAGTAGACAATGCTAGCCCAGGGAACTGACACCCGACTTTTGACCTCCAGTCAGATCACGAAAAATATACTAACTTCCCTCCCCAAAGCTGAACAGTTTTTTTTTTTAATTAAGATTATTAACTGCAAATTTAAAATGTTAAAAAAATTTAATCCTTTTTAATCTTCTAAAGTATTGTTTCAAACGCAAATTCCCTGGAAGATTACTTCAGTTGTGCACTTCCTCCAGTCCTCTGCTGACCCAACCGTACTTATCTATGGATTTTGTTTTGTTTTATTATTTGATTAAGTCTCTTGCTACCCTTCTCTATGGCAGGCAGGGGAATCATCTATCTGGAATGGAGCGTTTAGATTTGCTACTTTTAAACTCAAGGATTAGCTTTGCACTTGGGGAATCTTTGGGTAGCATCAAACCCTACAGAATTCTGCAATTTAATTTCACTTATGAATGTAAAGGGCTTACAGCTGTCTTCACAGTTCAATGAGGATTTACCAAGATGTTGCTCTCCCCGGTGGCAGAGACAAGTCTCCAACCAACAGGACTTCTGCGCTCCCCAAAGTAGAAGGTTTGACCAAGGAGGATGAAATTAGCGCACACACACACACACAAAGCATACCATCTGAGACTTTCAGAAAATGCAGATCCAGGGGGAAATCTTAGAGCATAAATTACTTTGAGGATTTTTAATTTTTTTTTTTCTTTTTTTTTTTTTTGCTAGATCTTAGTTGGAGAGATTTGTGCTTTTTCACATGCGCAGCTGTGGAGTCTCTGGGGAGATATCTTGCTCCTTTTCATTTTTGCATATCTGCCAAAAACCAAGATCTAAGCACCAAATGTACTATCCTAAGCCCCGCACGTGATATAGGTAGATTCTCCAAAGGATGTTAGACAAGGAACTGATTAAAATCCAAAGTGGGCAGTGAGGCAGCCCCAGGGGTGGCATGATAAGGGGGAGAGACAGCTGAACAGGTGGGAGCCAAGCCTTTGTTTTGTGGTTGTGTTTGTTGTTATTGCTGTTTGTTTGATTAGTTCTCATTGTGGCTGTAACCATTGTTATAGAGTCGGCCAAATTAACAGAACTTTCGCTGCATACTGGTGAGATAAATATTTGTTACACAAATAAATCACTGAACAAACCTGAAATTGATCCTTGCTTTGTGACCTTGGCCAAGCAATTTGATCGCTATGGCTTTATTTCTTTGTCTCATGAGTTAATCCCAGTAAACTCTAGCATTTATTCTGGCTTCAAATAGTAATGGTTAATATTTACCGAGCACTTACTGTGGGTTGGGCAATATTCTAAGCACTTCCATATACTAACTCCTTTAATCTTCACAAAATCTTAAAAAAAAAGTAAAGAGTAATATTACTCTCACTTAACGGATAAGGAGTCTGAGGCAGTAAAGTTAAATAATGTGTCCAGTGTCAAATAGCTTGTAAGTGACAAAATCAAAATGTAACTAGAAAGATGGACTCCAAACTTCATACTTTAATGACAAGTCTATACCACGTCTCTAAAATATGGAAAACAAAGTAAGGATGTGAATTTTTATATACTACCTCAAACTAGAGCTCTCCAAAATGTAACCATTTTATTTTTAGAATATAGTGACCTTAATCTTTGAATTCCACCCTAACCTGAATGCTCACCCCCTTTCAAAGACCGATTTTATCTCCAGGTACCCCCACCCTTAATGTCATCTCTTAGTTAACATCATTTTTGGCTCGTATCTTGGCTCTCTGAATGTGGCTCAGTAGATGAATGATAGGAGAGAAGGCATTGTCAATCATTTGAAAACAGGAACCAAAGTCGAATTTTTGTGCTTTGGAGAATGCATAGAAATGTCAAATGAAAGTCCAATAAGAAACAGATCACACATTTGAATTAAAGTAATTAGAAGGGTTTATTCATTTATTTAAAAAAATTTTTTAAACGTTTATTTATTTTTGAGAGAGAGAAAGACAAAGCATGAGTGGGGGAGGGGCAGAGAGCGAGAGGGAGACACAGAGTCCAAAGCAGGCTCCAGGCTCTGAGCTGTCAGCACAGAGCCAGAGGCAGGACTTGAACTCACAAACTGTGAGATCATGACCTGAGCCGAAGTCGGGTGCTTAACCGACTGAGCCACCCAGGTGTCCCAAGGAGGTTTTTTTTTTTTTTTTTTTTTTTTTTTTTTTTAATATATGAAATTTACTGTCAAATTGGTTTCCATACAACACCCAGTGCTCATCCCAAAAGGTGCCCTCCTCAATACCCATCACCCACCCTGCCCTCCCTCCCACCCCCCATCAACCCTCAATTTGTTCTCAGTTTTTAACAGTCTCTTATGCTTTGGCTCTCTCCCACTCTAACCTCTTTTTTTTTTTTTTTTTTTTCCTTCCCCTCCCCCATGGGTTCCTGTTATGTTTCTCAGGATCCACATAAGAGTGAAACCATATGGTATCTGTCTTTCTCTGTATGGCTTATTTCACTTAGCATCACCCTCTCCAGTTCCATCCATGTTGCTACAAAAGGCCATATTTCATTTTTTCTCATTGCCACGTAGTATTCCATTGTGTATATAAACCACAATTTCTTTATCCATTCATCAGTTGATGGACATTTAGGCTCTTTCCATAATTTGGCTATTGTTGAGAGTGCCGCTATAAACATTGGGGTACAGGTGCCCCTATGCATCAGTACTCCTGTATCCCTTGGATAAATTCCTAGCAGTGCTATTGCTGGGTCATAGGGTAGGTCTATTTTTAATTTTCTGAGGAACCTCCAAGGAGGTTTTTTTTTAAGTGGACTTGACATTTATATGGAGTTTAAGGGAACCACAAGGAGTAATACACCAACCTGGGGTTTAGTAGCAACAGAACTGTTAACCACCCTCCCTGGCCTGAAGGGAAGGAAGTGGTTACCAGAAGCCTGAAGGAGAGAGTTTCGTTGAGCAGCCACCTTTGGGGGAGTAACGACCTTGGATGGTGGGAAGTTCCCAGCCTGAGGCCAGAGGTCCGAGAGAGAAGAGGGATTAAATACTTGACCTCACTTTTTTCTCTCTCCTATCTCCTAGAAAGGCTTCCCACTGGCCAAATCCAACAGGAAACCACTAGGCAAGGGAGTCAGTTTGTGTGAATCTACACAGATTAGCCTCCTGGGGGAGGGAGCAAGGTAGACAAGGGTGAAGAGTACATGGTGAGGAGCAAATGAAGATACCAGGTGGACCTATATCAAGCTGATATTCACTAGAGAGAGCCGCTGTGGGTCCAGACAGGTCATATTCCCCAGAAATAAATTCCCAAGAACAACAGGTAGCTCAAAACTACCTATCCAAACCCCTAGAGCCTTTAATGCTTGCCAAATGGTTTGATTTTACCACCACTTATCTACAAAACCTCTCTTTTGTAAGTAATTTTGAAGAAATTCCTTTCTTTATGCTCGGGTCTGAGACTTCAAGGTCAAAATGTTACAGTTGTTTTCTAAGAACATCGTGTAAAAGTTTTGGGGAATTAACCAATTCGACTTGCGTCTCAAACCCAACGGACCCTCCAGCCAAGTGTCAGGATACAGCAGTTACTAGTTTTATCATTAAAGTATTGAGAACTTTCAAAGAAAAGGAAATTATATTCTGCATTCTTGTGGCACCCACCAATAAACCACCTAGCATCTTCATATCCTTTCCGTTCAAAGCACCTTTCCATTCTTTAATTACGGCTCCTCCCATTCTCTATTCAAAGCAGGGCAAGGTTTGTTCTGTTTTGTTTTTTTTTTTTTTCCAATTAATAAACCTTAAGGGAAGACATATTAGGCAATTGCCTACGATCATGCTGTAGAACAACATGGTGCTGGAAGAAATGTCGGAATCTAATCATTGTTAAACAGCAACACCTCAGGACCTCACTGGAGATCTCTGGTTTGAAATGAAAGCAATGACATGGTCTGGTTGTGTCTTGAAAAGATCACTCAGGTTGCTGTTAGAAGGATCCATTGGAAGCAAAGAGTAATGTCAAGGGGACTCATCAAGAGGCCATGGGAGTACATTGACAGAGGGATGAAGATCGTTTGGATTTAGGAGGTGTGGAAAAAAAGATAAGACGGAGGAAGGTATTTAAAAGGTCAACTCAGCAGGACTTGACAACAGATGGGACCTAGTGTACTAGGGAGAGGGAGGTGTTGAGAATAGTTCCTAGGTTTTTGGCTTACCTACCTGGATTAATGGTACATCCATCCTTGAAATTAACCCTGGAAGGAGATCAGGTGTGGGATAAGGGAGGAAGATCAAGAGTTCACTCTTCGATGTGTTGAATTTTAGTTCTTTTGAGTAATTCAAGTGGAGAGGACAGGAAGAAACCTCTGTGATGTGTAAAATGCCGAGGCGTGTGTTTCTGGCACATCGTGAAAAACAATCCGTGACTGTTGTTGTTATGTTATTATTCCTTCCATAATCTGCACCCAGTTTACCCATCCAGACCGAAGCAGTACTATTTGTTTTCAGATAAGAGTCATCATCTTATTTCCATCTAATCTATTGCCAACCTGTCCTTTCCTTATGGCCCCGTTCAGATGTCACTTCATCCATGCTCTAAGCTTTTTCTTATTACCAATAAAACCTCCAGCTTCTGGAATCCTGTAAAAATGTGTGATTCTCCAGATCTGGATGTTGGCATTAATCCAAACTGTGCCAGCCTCTGACCAGAATCCCTTATTTCTCTAGCTCTCACACTCACACTCAGTTATCTTCTCTTAGATATCTTCTCCAAGACCAATTTTTGATGTTCCTTCCATTTTCCCCAGCAGCACCCCTCCCATGTTCCCTTCCTCCCCTACCCATCATTTCAACCACATTCTTGTCAATGTGGTTGAAGTTTTGTGTTTCAGCTCTTTTGTTACAACTGCCTAGCAAAATCTAACCCTGGACCCATCATCCACCACCTCCAGGACTTTATCTAGGCTGTGAATACCACTGGAGAAGATGTCTCCTCACCAAGAGCAGTCAGAACATTGAAGCAACTATAAATTTGTGCTATGGTCCTTGCACACAATTGGTTCCCTCCCTACAATCAGGCAATTCTTGTAAGTGTCCCTAAATTTCCAACCCACCATCTCCCCACCCCATAGCTGTCAGCAGATGATTTTGCTTCTTTCTACAGGCCAAAAAGAAGACTCCAGATGGGGCCCCCATTTTCTGGTGCAAATGCGTGAACATATCTGAATCTATACCTACCCTCCCTTAATTTTCTCAGATCATAAGATGGAAAGGGCCCCATCCATATAAAGCTACTTGTTGTATAAACTCCATTTTCTACCCCAAGTACCCCCTTCAGGAGTTTGATTTTCTCTCCTTGAACACCAGTGCTTTCTTCTGTATGACTGCCTCCCATCATCATTTAAACATGTTCAATTCGCTCCCACCTTGAAGTTAAAACAAAATGTCTCCCTTGCAGTCACAAAAGACACCCCCTTGCAGTCCTGTATCTTCCCTACTCTTCTCCCTCTCCCATCCTCCAGGCTCGGCCTCCACTTTATTTACTCTCTTGGGGATACTCGATACTTCTTAAATCTGACTCTTTCCTTTGCTTTCATCATGTTGGATTCACCTAGTTTTACTTTAAACCTGCTGATCAGTCCTTCTCCATTATGGTCTCCTCAAATGCTTGTGTGTTCTGTCCGAGTCTCTCTTCTTTCTTGACCTTCTCTTTGGGCAAACTTACTACTCACGTAGGCTGCAAATTACCACCTGTGCTGATGGTCCCCAGAGCATAAGTATCTCGACGCCAATTTCCCTGTTGATGTTCAGGCTCAAATATTCAACCATCTCCTGAATATCACTAATTGATTGTCCCACAGGCACCTCAGGTTTATTAGGATTATCACATACTCGTCACTTTCCCTCAAACTGCTCTTTCTTCTGTATTCTGTATCTTAATGGATGGCAGTGTAATTTCTAATACAAATCTGAACGTCACCTTTTAGTGTCTAAGTTCCTTAAGGCACAAATAGTATCTAGCACCTCGTGCAATGCTTGGCACACAGTAGGGACTCATTACACACATACTGAAGAAATGAATAAATTACTCCTTACTCTCTTTTATCCCTCATATTCAATAAATTACCAAGTCCTGTCAATTCTTCCTTCCAAATACTCTTCAAATCTTTCTTGTTATCGTGGACAATAGCCTAGTCCAGGCCACAATTATTACATTAATTGTCTCTTAATTAATCTCTTCGCCTCCAGTCTTGTCTCCTGTAGCAGGGATGGCTAAGTATATCCAATATCCACATTCCCTTCTTCCTAGAATTGAACACCATGCCTCCCAGCTAGAGACCACATTTCCCAACCTCCGTGCCAGCCTCGTATGACCAAGCTACAATGTCACCTGGCCAAGGAAGTTCTGGTCAATAGCCTGAGAATGGAAGTGACATGTGCACCTTCTGAACCACAGTCTTAAAAAAAAAAAAATGTTTGCCCTCCTTTTCTTTTGCCTTTCAGCAGTCTGGATTGTGATGAGACAGTGGTGAGTCAGGTTCAACCTTACAAGTGAAAACCTTAGGGTGTGAAGGAACCACAAGAGAAAAGGAACCCTATCCTCTTGGACTGTTTGCCACCTCAAACTTTTATGGGAGAAATAGATAAATCTGTCTGAAGGAAGCCATGGTTATTTGGCTTCTGTTAAAACAACCTAACCGATGCCCTAACTGTTAATCCCTTCTCTCTCCCAGCCAGAATCTTTCTTCTGAAATACAGCTAAAACAATCTTATTACATTGCAAATCTGATCGGTACTTTCCCCTTGTCTTATTTATTTGTTTATTTGTGTAAGTAATCTCCATGCCCAACATGGGGCTCAAACTCACGACCCCAGAGGAAGAGTAGCATGCTGTATTGACTGAGCCAGCCAGGCACCCCTCCCCTCATCTTATTTATTTTTATAGACTTCAGAGGGCTTAGTATGTGATCTCTTTAACAAAAATTTTTTTATGTTTATTTATTTTTGAGAGACAGAGAGTACAGAGCGGGAGCAGGAGAGGGGCAGAGAGAGTGGGAAACAGAATTCGAAGCAGGCTGCAGGCTCTGAGCTGTCAACACAGAGCCTGACGGGGGCTTGAACTCATGAACAGCAAGATCATGACCTGAGCCGAAGTTGGACCGACTGAGCCACTCAGGCACCCCAGTATGTGATCTTGTTTCATAGCAAGCGTTCAACAGTGTTGATTATTGATTGACAAATTAGGAAGTTCATTTTCTAGTGGAACCTAAGCTATCAAAGTTTACTCACACTTGTATGTGATATCACACATACTCACCGAATGAGATAGCAGCTTGAGGCTTCCTCAACTTCTGCAATCACTCTGGATCGGCTTCCCACTCCCACCCCCCGCCCCAACTCCATTATCTGATGACCAGTGAAAGGGTCAGCAATCTTTCTGATAATGAGAATTATCCATAAAGAGGAAGTAGTCCCATATGTGCCACTGGCCACTGTAATGGGAAGGAAGGAATACAAAAAATTGGGAGAAGTAGAGAAAATAGCACAGAACTCTGTTGAGTGAGAGGCAGTAGAAAGTTGTTAGGAATTTATTCATACTTGGCAGTGAAGGGGGTACCCGTAACCACGACAGACGAAGCCATTGTAACATCTTGAGCTGCTGCATTTCTACCAGGAAGATGACTATTGCAAATTTCGGTTTCTCTTCAGCTAAAATTTGTCGAGCCCCTCCATGAGAAAATCTCCTAAAATAGTGCAGTGTTTCAAGTTCCACTCCCCCTCTGGATAGGAGTGTTAGACTACCTGAGTCTTAGCAGGATCTCCCAGAATAAGACCACGTTTGAAGTCCCCCTGCATGCATCCTCCCAAGATCTAATCCACGCAACTCCTAGAGTTGCCCTAAAACGGGGATAGTGCCAGACACGCCATCGAGTTCAAAGCTACCTCCTGCCCCCAGTGTATGTTTTTTAAAAGATGTTAATTTTGGGGGCACCTGGGCGGCTCAGTCGGTTGAGTGTCCAGCTTCGGCTCAGGTCATGATCTCGCAGTTTGGGAGTTCGAGCCCCGCGTCGGGCTCTGTGCTGACAGCTCGGAGCCTGGAGCCCGCTTCGGACTCTGTGTCTCCCTCTCTCTCTCTGCCCCTTCCCCGCTCACACTCTGTCTCTGTCTCTCAAAAATGAATAAACGTTAAATAAATAAATAAATAAATAAATAATAAAATAAAAGATGTTCATTTTTCTACCCGCGTATTTTGTTTGATAACTATGAGTTGTCAGCGAGACTCTATCATAAAGTACTATTTATAACGTAGTTGTTTCTCACAAAGCACTCTATTACACTTGTCACTTGGAAGCGACAGCCACGTTTTTGTGTGACATACAGAACAAATTAAACTAGCCGAATAAAGGCACCCGGGCAACTGATACCTTGAGTTGGGTCCCTGCAAATCCTCATTAGTTTGTATTTACTTTCTCTTCTTCTTCTTTTTGTCTTCAATTCAGGTTTTATATCTCAAGGAAATTAGCTAAACTACATGTTAAAAGGCAATGAGGATCCTTTGGAATCCAGAGTGTCCTTGTTCATCGTGAAGTTTTTCAGTGATACAAGTTTTTGTTGTTTTCCCCCCAGGGGTTGTCAATCACAAGGCAGGGGAGAAAGCAACAAGTTGTAAAGCAATGTAAATAATCCAAATTCCCAGTTGCAATAAATAAATAAATAAATAAATAAGCAAGCAGCATGCTTTCTAAAAACTTGGGGCGCCTGGGTGGCGCAGTCGGTTAAGCGTCCGACTTCAGCCAGGTCACGATCTCGCGGTCCGTGAGTTCGAGCCCCGCGTCAGGCTCTGGGCTGATGGCTCGGAGCCTGGAGCCTGTTTCCGATTCTGTGTCTCCCTCTCTCTCTGACCCTCCCCCGTTCGTGCTCTGTCTCTCTCTGTCCCAAAAATAAAAAATAAAAAACGTTGAAAAAAAAATTAAAAAAAAAACTTATCTGCGTTTTCAACCCACTGAAGTTTTGAAAATTCCTGTTGTTGACCTGAGCAGGAGAAATACCTGAAGCCTTGAGGCAGAGTAGCTTTCGGAAGAAAGAAACACATTAATATTTCATCTGGAAGGAATTCTTCCAGGTGCCTATCAGTTCTCCAAACCAGTGACATCGCTTGCTTTCACCTCCAGCACGTGTCTTTTGGGTTCCATTTGGTATACTTACCTCTAGTCTTACTTTTACGTGTTTTATCTCATAAAAGCAGTCATCATTATATAGCAATATAATAATAAAAATAAAGTATGTATAATAATTTCCCCCTGGACGGTACACAGCAAGAGTTTTCTTGGCTACTGCTACATGCTCTTGGTGGCCATTATAGTAGGCAGAATAATGGTTCCCCCGGATGTTTATGTCCTAATTCCTGGTACCTGTAAGTATGTTACCTTATGTGGCAAAAACAACCTTGCAGATGTGATCGAGTTAAGGGCTTTGAGATGGGGAGATTATTTTAGATTATCTAATCAGTTGGGTCCTTAAAAGTAGAGACCTGTTCCCAGCTGTGGTCAGAAGAAGATGTGACTGTAGAAGCATAGCCAGAGGGATGCAATATCACTGGCTTTGAAGAAGGAGAAAAGGGATCATGACCCAGGGAATGTGGGTAGCCTCTAGAAGCTGGTAAAGGCAAAGAAACAGATTCTCTGCTAATAATGTTCAAACTTGGGGACATTTGTGTGATTGATATTGCATTCCTTGTGCTATGCTCTGGTTTTGTACTCACGGAATATTCCTGGAGAGCTTGATTGGACAACTGAACAGGGCATAACTCACGATGGCAAAAATAGAGTCAACGCAATAAAAATAGTTTAATTTTATAGCTACTTTATGTCTTATTTTGACAAAAGTTTCTGGAACCAACCTTGGGAGCATCTTTTCCATTGTGACCTGATAGATGGGCAAAAGTCCTGATAAATATTGGGAAGGTGGCCACAGGAAAGTGAGGGGCAGGACTTCTCTGAAGGCACAGTAGTCCCTTTCTTCAAGGAGACAGCCATGTATTAGTTGATCAGACACTTGACTATTAGCTCCCATTAATTTTAGTTATTAATAATTAGTTGTGATCCAAGGAAATGTGATATAGCCATGAAAATTATCATGCATGTTCATTTTTTTCACAGATGTTTATGAAACGTTGATAGAAAAAGAAGGTAATAGAACAGTATGAGAATACTTGACAACTTTTATTTGGAAAATTTGGGGAGGATATATAATAAATATTTACAATGTCAATCTCTGGGCAGTAGGCTTTCAGGAGAGGTATTTTCTGTTTGCTTATCAACATAACTTTTTGTTTTTTTTAACAATGAACTACCTGTACTATATAATAACACATGTTATTGTAACACATGTAAATGTATAACACATGTAAATGTATAGCAACACTAATGTGAACTTTCTAGGGTCAGATTTCCATTAATAGCTGTGCAGACATGCTGGGGATATAACAATTCCCCTTGGAGCCTCAGAGCTGGTTACCCCCAATGGCAGACAAAAGTAGGAAACTAACCTTGGTTGAGAAATACCAGCCACATTTCTCACCAGGACATCCTGAAAACCTTTCAAACACTTATCGGTGAAGTATGTTTGTCCCATCTGGTTCTTAATAACCCTCCAGAGATAGGAGAGACAGCCACAATCCCAGCCCAGGCTAAATAATTATACAAAGAGAAAAACAAATGGCCACCTTGCTCTTGGAGTGATAGATATCATTCCAGGACCAATCCTGAACTTTGCCAGCACAAGACAATGTTCAAGAAAGGCTTAAACTTAGAAGCTAACTAATGCCACGACTCAAGGTGCTCAGAATGCTTGAAGTCAAGTGATTGAGAAATTTATGGAGAATACCATATTTTACCTCATCTGTAACTACCTGTTGAAGATTACCCTTGCATTGCAGTCCTGCTATATAATGTTCGATGCTAGTCCTCCGATCCCAGAACTCATTGTTGCCTATGTAGGACATGTCATAGAAGAAGAGAAAGTTGCCATAAGTGAAGATGGACTGAAAGCACTTGTAATTTTCTCCAGTGGAGATATGTCAAGGGCTCTTCATGCCTTGCAGAACACCAATAGGGCTTTTTTTTTTTTTTTAATTTACACCCAAATTAGTTAGCATATAGTGCAACAATATCTTCAGGAGTAGATTTCTTAGTGCCCCTTACCCATTTAGCCCATCCCCCCTCCCATACCCCTTCCAGTAACCCTGGAATTGTTCTCCATATTTATGAGTCTCTTCTGTTTTGTCCCCCTCCCTGTTTTTATATCATTTTTGTTTCCCTTCCCTTATGTTCATCTGTTTTGTCTCTTAAAGTTCTCATATGAGTGAAGTCATATGGTATTTGTCTTTCTCTGACTAATTTCACTTAGCGTGATACCCTCCAGTTCCATCCACGTAGTTGCAAATGGCAAGATTTCACTCTTTTTGATTGCCGAGTAATACTCCATTGTATATATATATACCACAGCTTCTTTATCCATTCATCCATGGATGGACATTTGGGCTCTTTCCATACTTTGGCTATTGTCGATAGTGCTTCTATACACATGGGGGTGCATGTGTCCCATCGAAACAGCACACCTGTATCCCGTGGATAAACGCCTAGTAGTGCAATGGCTGGGTCGTAGGTAGTTCTATTTTTAGTTTTTTGAGGAACCTCCATACTGTTTTCCAGAGTGGCTGCACCAGCTTGCATTCCCACACCAGTAAGGTTTTTAGGGCGGGAATAGGACAGACTGTACATGTATGTGGGACACCCCCTCAAACGCGATTTTGCCAACATTCAGGACTGGATGTTGAATTAAGACCTCACCACAGCTGTAGAAATACTATGGAATTGAAAACTCTGAAGAGGTTGGCGTTGCAAAATATCCTTATTTGACTTAGAATGGATTTTATATCATCAGTTCCGATACATTTGTTGACTAAAATGGCAGTCATTGAAACTTTTTGTTGATACCAAAAAGAAGCACATTCAGCTGAATTTCCTCACTGCTGCTTTTAAATCACCAGAGACTCTATTGTTGCAGAGGCTTAGACTTCTAGGTACAATTTGAAGAAATCAGCAGTAGCAGTTCGAGAACAAAACACATAGTTATGTGATTGAACTATAATCTCCCATTGGGAAACAGAGTTTCAGGCTTAAGTTGATAGAATTTTTTTAAGCACTGCATTTGTAGTATAGTAAAGATATAGAAGGCAAGATTTGACGTATAAGTACTTTATTGTAATATTTGTCTTTTATAGTAAACAACAACAACAACAAAGCTATGTCAATCTTAAGGGCTTTTTTCTTCAGTTGCTTAGATTAAGGGAAACTGGGCTAATCCATCCTGGTTTGGAATGTAAGACTTTCAAATCTAATATAGTCAAAGTTTCTTTTTTTTTTTTTTTTAATTTTTTTTTTCAACGTTTTTTATTTTTTTTATTTATTTTTGGGACAGAGAGAGACAGAGCATGAACGGGGGAGGGGCAGAGAGAGAGGGAGACACAGAATCGGAAACAGGCTCCAGGCTCCGAGCCATCAGCCCGGAGCCTGACGCGGGGCTCGAACTCACGGACCGCGAGATCGTGACCTGGCTGAAGTTGGACGCTTAACCGGCTGCGCCACCCAGGCGCCCCCAAAGTTTCTTATGAAGATCTTCAAAATGAAGTTATATAATCTTAGGAATTATCTGTATATGCATTGAAATGGGTGTTACTGGATTTGTGGCCAGAGCTATGATATAATAAATTCATTTACAAGTTTTCTTTCTCTTCTTGAAGTAGAATTACCAGCAGCCTTCTGATTGTGGTATGAAAGCAGACAATAGAAAACTGTATGTATAACATAAAACTAGACTTTAAAGGAATCCGTCCGATACCGTTGATTGTACCAAAAGCATCTGTTTAATGTAGGACACTTGAGAGAGGCATGACTCTAAATCGATAGCTGTTGAAAAGAAAGGACATTTTGTACAAAATTAGCAACCTATTTTACAGTAATTATATTGTATTGGTGTTAGCACTGTTTGTAATTTTTTAAAAAAGCAGCTTTCCTATTGTTTCTATCGTACACGACTCTTCTTTCTCTAGCAAGACCATTATAAAGAGGTTGTCTTACTCAATTTGCATTTACAATCAGACCTTCCTAGTCTAAGAATCACAGAATTACCATTCTCGGTGATACAAAACTTTGCTTAAAAAGTTTTTTTTAATTTTTAAAAATTTTTTTCGTGTGTATTTATTTTTGAGACAGAGAGAGACAGAGCACAAGCGGGGGGAGGGACAGAGAGAGAGGGAGACAAAGAATCCGAAGCAGGCTCCAGGCTCTGAGCTGTCAGCACAGAGCCTGACGTGGGGCTTGAGCTCACGACCCTGCGAGATCACGACCTGAGCCAAAGTCAGACTCTCAACTGACTGAGCCACCCAGGCGCCCCTAAAGGTCGGTTTTTATATGTGTTAAATTCTTATATTATTCACAAGGAGAAGTCTTATTTCATCATCTGTGGTCTCCATAGATGTTGTCATCTACCAAAGACATCTTCAGAAGTTCAAAGGCCAATGGCCAAGTAGAGAGGTCTCAAATTTTAAGATAATCCGTACATCACAAATTTTTGCTGATTTCCACCTCAAACAAAACTTCACCAGACTCTAAAGTATATGAGTGTTAATGGCCACTTATAATTTTTTAAAATATGTTAAGTAAATTTAGAAGCTAAGGTGGTGGTGTCTTTGAGTGCTTGGTATATAACCAGTGACATGAGATCTCCACTGGTAGGAACCCCAAAACATTTGAAATAGTGTCTCAGGCAAGAAATTAAAAAAAACGTAGTTAAGGTAAGTTTTTGTTTTCCAACAGCCAGCAGCTAATTGAATAATGGTTCTACGTTTCAGCACTCTAGACACCAAGCTAGTGAAACAGAGCACCTCTCTCCCATCGTGACAAAGAACAGCTGTGGGTCTTAGCTCTCGCTGGCTCTGGATCCCAGCTTCCCTTAGGATCTGGAGATGGACAGCTGGTGCCAGGTGTGTGTTGAAAGAATTCCCGGGAAACTCATGGAAATAGGTAAATTCACAGTAAACCTGATTTAAGTTCCTGCGTGGCCAAGAAACTTACTTTTTGCCTATAGATGTTTTGAAGCCCCAGTAGGGGTCTACCTTTCAGCTTGCTCCTAACTGTTCACTCCCTTTACTGAGTAATGATCATTATTAGCATCACCAGTAACACTTTTGGTCTTCCTCTTTGCTAGGTACTGTGCCAATAATGCTGATATGTGGTATTTACCATTTTTTGTTCTCATAGGACCCTGAGGTGGGTGTTAGCCTTATCTTCAGGTTTCGGTCATTCCTGTTTCACGCAAGGGCTATGTGGCACAGTCCGGTGTTGAACCCGGGCAGTCTGACTCCACAGCCTACTATCTTAACCACTTTTCTACCAACCACTCCACTCAATAAAGGAAAAAGGATTCATCGTCTTTGGACATTTCACAGATTACCATTATGCCAGTGTTGTATTCCTCACCACCAACTAAGTAACCATATCGTCTTCTCTAAGAGCTCCTCTCTGTTTTATAAAATATCTCATTCTTGCTCTAGGCATAAACACTGGGGAGTGGGGGAGGGTGCCGCAGAGAAAAGGGGGCCTTCTCACCCCTGGAGAGCTGATTAATTTACAATTAGCAAAGGCTAAAAGGTCCTTTTCTGAAACTTTTGCTTGGGGGCCTAGAATTAAAACTTAGTCGCCGAATCCTGTCTCTTTTTTGAGAAAGAAGATCCATCACTGGGTCTCGCGTTCCCTCTTCACAGCTCAACTGAGACAGTCCCCTGATGTGGAGTTTTAGGGGAGCCTCTGCCGGTCATCTTTTATGTAGTTTTTGGTGCTGATTCTCAAAACTTGATCTTTTACTTTTCCAACCATATATTATAAAAATAAATATACAGAGAAGATGAAAGCATTTGAAAAAATAGGGTAGTGGACAGCCATAGACCCATCCTCACTTAGACTCAACCCCCGCATACCTGCTACCTAGTTGTTAACATATTTTGGCATATTTGAATTTATAGCGACCCTTCACTACTAAATACTGTAGTGTATATCTTCTAAGAATAAGAACATTCTCTTACATAATCACATATGCTTAGCATATCTAAGAAAATTAAAAATATTACCCTAATATCATATAATATGCAGTCCACATTCAAATTCTCCCATTTGTCTCAAACTTGCCTCCTATGACTGATCTCTTCTAAACCAGTTTAAGACAACGTATATGCTGGTCGCGTCTCATTAGTGTTTTTTATTCTAGAAGAAACCTTCCCTATCCCTCCTTTGTGTGTGTGCGTGATGCCAGCATGTTTGAAGATACTGAGAAGTTTTTGTGTAATGTTCCACGTTCTGTGTGTGTTGGATTGTTGACTCTTGCAGTCATTAACCTGTTCCTCTAGCCCTTATAGTTGCTGTAAACTGAAGGTTTGAGGGTTTGAATAGGTTTTGGCAGAAATATTTCAGAGGTGATGCTTTTGTGCTTGGGGTACATGATGTCAGGTGTGTTATTCTAATGTAAGATGAGATCTTGCCTTTGTAAAGATGTTTCGTTCTCCTTGAAATTAGCAAGACATCTGTGGGATTACACTTTGGCATCCTTAAAATACACTTTTCTACTGCATCTTTTCATCTGATGGCTTTATAATCCATTGATGATCCTTCCGTTCACCCTTCCGTCTTCATTGACTGGCTTTCATTCTTCTGTAAAGAGTTTAAAATAATTATTTTTCTCCGTGTGGTTATGACACCGACTTATCGTGTGCTTTTAACTGGGGGGGGGGGGGGGGATTTCAATTTTAGAGTTTTTTTTTTTTTTTTTAACTTTTTATTTATTTATTATTATTATACCCTTTTAGAAGAGGGAAAAAGAGAGCAGGGGAGAGAGGCAGAGGGAGAGAGAGAATCTCAAGCAGGCTCCACGCTCAGTGCAGAGCCTGACACAGGGCTCAATCCCACGACCCTGGGAACATGACCTGAGCCAAGATCAAGAGTCAGATGCTCAACTGACTGAGCCATCCAGGTGCCCCTAGGGTTTTTCTTTTTGACCGCTTTTACCTTTTTATAAAAAGAACACTTATAGAGTTCAACGTTTAAAGTATATGACAAGAGAGAGACCCCAAAAAATTGAAAGCAAGGACTCGAACAGAAATTTGTACGCTCGTGTTTAAAGTAGCGTTATTCACAGGAGCCAAAAGGTGGAAGGCACCCAAGTGCATACTGATGGATGAATGGAGACACAAAATGTGGTACATTCACACAATAGAATATTATTCAGCCTTAAAGATGAAGGAAATCCTGCCACATGCTGAATGGATGAACCTTGAGGACATTATGAGAAGTGAAATAAGCCAGTCACAAAAAGATACCTACTGTGTGAGCCCACTTCTACGAGGTACCTAAAGTAAAAAATTCATAGAAAGAGAAAGAATAATGGTTGCCAGGGGTTGGGGGAAGCACAGAATGAAAAGTTGTTTAACAGATGCAGTTTTAGTTCTCAATGAAAAGAATTTTGAAGATTGAATGCACAACAATGTGAATGTAGTTCACACTACTGAACTATACATTTAAAAATGGTTCAGACGGTACATTTCTTGTGATGTGTATTTTACCAAAATTAAAATGTATTAAATTAAGAATAAAAGTATACAGACTCAAGGGGCACCTAGGTGGCTCAGTTGGTTATGCATTGGACTTTGGCTCAGGTCACGATCTCATGGTTTGTGAGTTCGAGCCCACATCGGACTCTGCACTGACAGCTCAGAGCCTGGAGCCTGCTTCAGAGTCTGTGTCTCCCTCTCTCTCTGCCCCTCCCCCACTCATGTTCTGTCTCTCTCTCTCTCTCTCTCTCTCTCTCTCAAATATAAACATTAAAAAAAATTTTTTTAAAGTACACAGTCTCAGAATGCCTTTACTAGTGAATTCTACAAAACACTTAAAGAATTAAGGCCCATCCTTATCAAATTCTTCCAAAACCTTGAAGTGGAAGGAAACACAGCCAAACCCAATTTATAAGGCCAGCATTACCCTTATACCAAAGCCAGATGAGGACACTATAAGAGAAGAAAATTACAGAACAATATCCCTGATAAATGAACATAGATGCAAATATCCTCAACAAATACTAGCAAACTAAATTCAACAATATGTTAAAGGATCATACACTATGACCAGGTGGGATTTTTTCCCTGGGATGTAAAGATCGTCCAACATTAAGGAAATCAATAAATGTGAATTACTACATTAACAGAATGAAGGATAAAAAAAATATGATCGCCTCAACAGATGAAGAAAAAAAATTTGACAAAATTCAGCATCTGTTCAAACTCTCAACAGGGGTGCCTGAGTGGCTCAGTTGGTTAAGTGTCTGACTCTTGGTTTTGGCTTAGATCATGGTCTCAAGTTTTTGAGTTCAAGCCACATATCAGGCTCTGTACTGACAGTGCGGAGCCTGCGTGGGATTCCCTCTCCCTCTCTCTCTCTGCCCCTCCACTGTTCATGCTCTTTATCTCTTTAAAGAAAGAAACTTAAAAAACAAAAAAGCTCTCAGCAAATTAGGTATAGAAGGAATGTATCTCAACATATAAAGGCCACATATGATCATTCCACACCTGACAACATACTCAATGATGAAAAGCTGAAAGCTTTTTCTCTAAGATCAGGAACAATACGAGGATGTCCACCCTTGCCAATTCTATTCAATGTAGTGCTGAAGTTCTAGCCAGAGACATCAGTCAAGAAACGAAAATAAATGACATCCAAAGCAGGAAGGGAAAAGTAGAAATGTCTCTGTTCACAGCTGACATGGAATAATATACAGAATAGCCTAAAATACCAGCAAAAAAACTGCTAGAAATGATAAAGACAGCAAAAGCAAATATATAAAAATCAATTCTGTTTCTATACAGTAACCATGCACCATTTGCAAAAGAAAGAAAACAATCCCGTTTAAAATAGCATCAAAAAGAGTGAAATACTTGGGAATAAATTTAACCAAGGAGGTAAAAGATGCTCAGCCTGAAAACTATAAAACACTGATGAAGTGAAGAAGAAACAAATAAATGGAAAGATACCCCTATGCTCATGGATTGAAAGAATTAATAGTGTTCATGCTGCCCAAAGCTACCTACAGATTCAGTGCGATCTCTATAAAAATTCAAATGGTATTTTTCACAGAAATAGAAAAAAATCCTTTTTTTTTTTCATTGTCAAGTCGACTAACATACAGTGTAGTCTTGGCTTCAGAAATAGATTCCCATGATTCGTCACTTAACATACAACACCGAGTGGTCATCCCAACACTTGTCCTCCTCAGTACCCATCATCCATTTTCTCCACCCCACCAACTCCCAACCTCCCACCCCCATCAACCCTCAGTTTGTGCTCGGTACTGAAGAGTCTCTTATGGTTTGCCTCCCTCTCTGTTAAACAATCCTATTTTTGTAAGGAGATTATATGGAATCCCAAATTAAAAAAAAAAAAAAAAAAAAAAAAAAAAAGACCCTAAATAGCCAAAACAATCTTGAGCAAGAAGAACAAAACTGGAGACATCACACCTCCTGATTTCAAACTGTATTACAAAGCTATAGCAATGAAAGCAATAAGATGTTGGCATAAAAATAGACGTTAGATAAATGGGACAAAATAGAGAGCCCAGAAATAAATCTGCACGTATATGGTCAATTAATTTTTGACGAGGGCACCAAGATTGCAAAATGGGGAAAGGATAATGTTTTCAATGAATGGTGTTGGGAAAACTGTGTAACCACACACAGAAGAATGAAATGGAGCCCTATGTTACACCTTAAAGAAAAATCAACTCAAAATGGATTGAATGCTTAAATGTGAGCATTTAATAAAACTCCTCAAAGAACACGTAGAGGGAAAGCTCCTTGACATTGGCATTGGCAATGAATGATTTTTTTGGGTATGACACCAAAAGCACAAACAACAAAAGCAAAAATAACCAAAACTTAAAATTAGACAAAAACATACATCAAACTAAAATGCCACAGCAAAGAAAACAATCAGCAAATTAAAAGGCAACCTGTAGAATGAGAGAAAATACTTGCAAACCATGTATCTGATAAGAGGTTAATAATCAAAATATATAAAGTACTCCTACAACGGAATGACAATAAAAAAAAGCTTCATCAAAATACATTTTAAAAAGGGCAAAGGACTTGAATAGACATTTCTCCAAAGAAAACATACCAGTGACCAACAGGTATGTGAAAAGGTGCTCAACATCGTTAATCATCAGGGAAATGCAAATTAAAACCACGAGATAATACCTCACACCTGTAAGGGTGGTCGTTATTATAAAAGCAAAAGAGAACAAGATGTTTGTAAGGACGTGGAAAAAAGGGAACCCCGGTCTGTTGGTGGGAATGTACAGCGATACAGCATTTATGGGCAATAGTGTGGAGGATCCTAAAATTTAAAAACAGGGCTATCATATGATCCAGCAATCACACTTTTGTGTATACATGCAAAAGAACTGAAAGCAGGGTCTTAAGGAGAAATCCACCCTCCCATGTTCACTGCGACATTGTTCACAATGCCAAGATATGGAAACAACCTAAATGTTCATCAACAGATGAATGGATAAAGAAAATGTAGTGTAGGGGTGCCCGGGTGGTTCAGGGAGTTAAGCTTCCAACTCTTGATTTTGGCTCAGGCCGTGGATCACCGTCGTGAGATCAAGCCCGGAGTAGAGCTCCATGCTAGGCATAGAGCCTATTTAGGATACTCCCCCTCTGCCTCTGCCCCTCCGTTGCGTGTGCGCGCGCTCTCTCTCTCTCTTTCGCTCTCTCTCTTTCTCTCAAACAAAAATGTAGCATATACATACAATGGAAAACTATTCTGCCTTTAAAAAGGAAAGAAATCCCGCCATTTGCAACAACACGATGGATCGGAAGGACATCACTCTGAATAAAATAAACCAGACTTGGAAAGGCAAGTACTGAATCATCGTATTCATATGTAGAACCTAAAATAGTCCAATACATAGAAGCAGAAAGTAGAATGGTTACCAGGGGCTAGGGGGAATAGAAGGCGGGGAGATGATGATCAAAGGGTACAAAGTTTCAGTGACGAAAGATAAATAGAATTTCTACTAGATAGCCTGGTGCTCATAGCTACAATACTGTATCGTATATTCAGAATTTGCTAAGGAGGTAGATCTTGTGTTAAGTCCTCTTATCACACACACATTATCCTTGCCATCATCATCATCATCATCATCATCATCATTGTCATGAAGGGTGTAGAAAGAAACTTTTGGGAAGTTTTGGTTGTGTCTATGGCCTTGATGCTGGTGGTTTCATAGGGGTACTTATGCCCAAACTCACCAAGTCGCACATATTAGATATGTACAGCTTTTCATGTGCCAATCATACTTCAATAAAGCAGCAAAATAAAGTATATTAAAAGATATACTTAAGAGAAATCTCACTTCCCACCGCTCTCCCCTCTATTCCTATAGGTAACTATTTTTATTCATTTCTGATTTGTCTTTCTAGAGCTTTATTTTACAAACTCAAGGAACTGCGTATATGCATTCTTCTTTTCCCTCCTTTCTTACATATCAAGTAATGCAGAATGTGAGGTGTAGATCCAATTTTATCCCTTTGCAGAAAGATTATAATGAAGTAAATGGATTCATAGCTTTGTATGTTTTAGATGTTATAGAAAAGGTTATCCCCTCTTACTGATGGGAACAGTGGAAGTCACACAAATTTCTGCAGGAGAATCTCTGGCAACTCTTATTTCCGCTGTTACTCAAATGGAGAAGACTGTTCCTCGTGCCCATGAGCAGGCAGACAGATGCACACGCGCTATATTTAGTCTTGTAAAGAAACAAGATGTTTAGATTTTGATAACGATTATCAGGTTCTTTTTTTTAATGTTTATTTATTTTGGGAGAGAGAGAGAGAAAGAGCAGGGGAGGGTCAGAGAGAGAGAGAAGAGAATCCCAAGCAGGCTGTGCACTACCAGCGCATCCCCAGTGTGGGGCTCCATCCCATGAACCACAAGACCGTGACCGGAGTCTCAACCAAGAGTCTGAGCCTCAACCAACTGAGCCACCCAGGTGCACCAATTATCATCAGTTGCTAATTGACGTTAGTCTTTTTGTCAAGGTTTCTACACTTGAGTTTGCTTTTTCTAATAACGTTGATGATAAAACCTGAAGAAAACAACCAACGTCTGCTGCTCGAAACAAATGCATAAAACCCCAAAATACATCAAGTGAAAATGACATAACTGAAAGAAGAATTAGATAGCTCTGCAGTTATAGTTGGATATTTCAATGCTTCTCCCTTAATGACTGATGAAGTAGGCAGAAAACATACAGAATCAGCTAGCTAGGCAGATCTTATTAATGATAACTGCTGTTTCTCTGCTTAAGTTCCATCCAGATGCCTGGCATGGAATGTGCGTAACATGGTCTTTCAGCCTCTCATCGGTGGGGAACTTGGAGAAACGAGAGCATGAAATCTGCATAACCAGCAATGCAGGGTACGGAGAACACGTTAAATGATCGGTCGCTTTCACTCTGACTTGTCCCAAGAACTGACCTGATTGAAGATCGTTTCAAGCAACCCCCATCATCACTGTAAATGTGAGTCATTACCATCATCATCATCATCATCATCATCATCATCATCATGAAGGGTGG
The DNA here is from genome assembly GCF_023721935.1 of Panthera uncia. Taxonomy (NCBI): domain Eukaryota; kingdom Metazoa; phylum Chordata; class Mammalia; order Carnivora; family Felidae; genus Panthera; species Panthera uncia. Next base: position 18,058,988 of record NC_064807.1, read on the forward strand.
GCCAACCTGAACTACTGTGTTTACAAGGACCTTCAAGGACCTCTTAAAGAATTAGAGATGCTCCCTCCTTCATTGTCCTAGAAATCACCCACCAAGTTCTCCAGAACCCCATCAGGAAATGAAAGGCTTTGACTTTAACCTTGCAAGAATTTGCACAGTAGCGACAATGCCCGGAACCAGACTGGAAGTGTGTGCCCAAATGGACGATCTAACTCTGTGATAATCAGGAAGTCCCAAAGCTCTCCTCTAAGTCACTCTGGTTCAAGTTCGTACATCTCAGAGCTATTCCAATGATTCAGGAAGTATAGCAAACTCATATTTTATCTTCTCTTGTTCTCACTGAATAGCAAAGGTCAAGTACCAAGCCTAGAAGAAATACCATGGGAGTGTGTATGCTAGCGAATGGGTCGTCTGGGAAAGAATGCCTGACTCGTGGTTATGATTTAACAATGGGGCGTAGAGACACGTCCCAGCCACAGGTTCCCAACAGAATTGTTTACAAAGGCTGAGCATTTACCTGAGGCCCTGAGATAATCAACATTCAAGGCATGGCAATTCATATTTTGGAGGGTTTTGAGGAAAATAGACTACATAGGTCTGGTTGTATGTACCTTGGAGGACCAGTCCAGAACAGAAAGGATTTTGAAGATAGAGAAATCTGTGAATATTGGCACTGAGCAAAAGTTTCTTTACCAAGATTCCTTAGAGAAGAGTCTATTTTACCAGTTTCTAGTATGTGGCTTATATTCTAAAAACTAATTGTAGACCATCTTTGTAACTTCTCTACGTGAGTTTTCAAGTTTTGTATGGGATAACTTTTTAAATGCCTTTGGAAATAGAAATTAGGAGGCTGACACATGTTCTTGAAGAGAATAAGCAATTGACCTTTATCCCATTTAACCAAATAACATATAAGGTAAATCTAAAAACATAAAACTGAGGCATGTGTAAGGAGGCAACACTGAGGCTCGTGCAAGTCATCAGCTGCTCAGACTTCTAAGCTGTTGGGCTCCTTTGGTTTCCTTCTTTAAATCTGTCTTTTCTAGAAAACAGTGAGACCCACGCCGACTATCACATAGCAGAGACCTTTAGGTAGACCTAGGAGGTTTAATTTTTCTGTTAAACTTAGATAAATATAAGGAGATTAAAGGCCTCTTCAAATGTTAGGCAGAGCCATTGTCCAGAATGGAACGTACTTGCCATGATAGGCTGCCTTTTTCCTTTGGAGCTGTCCCAATCATAGTATATGAAAAGCAATAAGAAAGACTCTGACACCTGCACTCAAGGAGGCTGGGAATACAGAGGAACCAAGAGCTTTTCATAGTTATTGAAACTAAACAACTAAGTGTGTCAGACGAAGTCCTAATACATGCTGCCTCCCTCCCCACCATAAAATCCGTTTTTCTGGTTTTCGATTCAAGTGCACACAAGTCTGCAGAGTAAGAAAAAAGGAGAAAGTGAAGAAGGAAGCTCGTACGGCAATTTTGTCCAAAATTGCTCTGTTTATATTCCGTGCTTACTAGGTTTGGTGCTAAGAAAGAGTTTTCCAACAGTCAGTCTATGTCCTAAACTAGGCCGGAGCACTTCATTTTGGCCCTTGGGAGATTAACCGGCCACTTGAATGCTGATTTAGTGCTTAAAGAACTAAAGACTTTAAAAGTCATGGGGCTGTAGCTTGCAGAGTTTTGAAAATAAATCTTTCAGGCTGCAACGCCGGGCAATGCAGCTGCATATATTTTTAAAGGGCCAAGGTTTGTATTCATCTCAAACAGTTTCTGTGAATTCCCAAGTAAGAGAATGTCGTCAAATTATAGTATACGTTCCTCCTGCAAACTTTCACCCCCAAAGAAACTAATCCGAGGACATTTTTAAGCCTATTAGTTAATGTGAATGCGTATGCTTCGTGTCCCATTGACGCAGTGGACACAAGTAACATAGTTTGTTATGGGGCAAAAAATATGATTGACGAATGACATTAAAGGAAATGTCTGTTCATGAGGATGAAGTTAAAGATCACTCTCCTTTCACCTCAGAAAAATTTCTGTTCTAGTCTTTGCTGGCAGTAAGGGGAAACCCAGTTAAAATCTCATTAAAGAACCATCCCAACATCACAAGGGCTTAAAAGAAAGACTTAACATATTAATTTGCAGAACAAAGCCCGCCCAAGCCTACAAACAATCTATTAGCACATTTGGCAGCGTGGGGCTTTAACACCCAGTTATTACTACAACCTCGGGAAGCCGGGGGCCTTCTCCCATCCTCACCCCGCCCCCAACCCCTTTGCACCTGGACCCTGGTTTTTGTGTGTGTGTTATGAAGAGGGTTATTTTGCCATGGAGAGAGGAGGACTTTCATGACTTCAAACATGGACATTAGATCAAGTTTTTATCTTCTCCCATAATCCTGTCTTTGATGTCACCAGACTGAAACCTCTCAGAATAGAAAGGGGGCGATGTGAAAAGAGGCCTAGTTAATTTATATGTTTAAGTGCTGCTGCCCTAATTCGCAGGGTAGCGTTTTCATTGTCTTCTGCTTTGCATCCTAAAGGCAGGCTTACACCAGGCAATTATGAATGGCCCTTCTGAACAAATAATTGAAATTCACAAGTTGTGGGGTAGGGTGAAACAATGTCTGGGTTGGAGGTGTGAGGTCATACATGTTCCCTTGGGCGTTATTCAAGTTACAGACATTCTCCTCACAGGATGAGTATTTGTCTGACATTAGCTGTATTGGTGACTAATCAGGTAAACTATGTGTACTAAGGATTAAATAATCGTGGGGAGTCACTCCTTACAAGGCAATCAGGGACCTGGGGCTTCGCCCTGTGGAAACAGCAGATTCTCCAGGAAACGTGGGGTTCCAACATGGCTGTCCAGTTTCAAGAATGGAACTAAATATAAAATGGGTTCGAGTTCTGGAAAACAAAGTCTGGGGGTTAAGAAAAATGGTGACCTGTGGAAATTCTGAGTTCTACCATCCAAACACTGTATCTTTTCTACACAGCCAGGCTATGTCTACAAAGGAAGCTTGGTGTGAATGTTCAAAGACGAGCGTGTTTGCACATGCGCAATATATACTCACCCTCAGATCATTAATTAGAAATTAATTACTCCACGCCAAATTCTGCCCTCATGTGTATGTCCAAATTGCCTAATATACTGGCATGTTCTCCAAGGGAAAGAGTGTTGCTGGCTTGTAAAACAGAATAGGATTTTGCATTATCATGAGTATTTGTTCTGCAGTTTAATTCAGTATAAGGCAGCACAAATAAAATGGGTCCTGTTCACTGAACTTTTAAAAGAGTCTCTTAATAAAGTAAAGGGACTCTCATTTCTGAGTCTGTCTTACTACTCAGGGCTCCTAATTAATGGCCCCTATCACATCCTAGTGAAAAAGCCACTCAATCTCAACAGGACTGTTGTAATAAAAACAAACAAACAAAAAACGCTAATGAGGAATCTTGCCTTTCTTCCTTGTTTCTTAGTACCTATGGGCTACTGTGTGGAGTGCAAATAAAAAATATGCAAATTGAAGAGTGTGTAATGGCAGTATTTACTGATGAAAATGGTAAATCATTTGGTGAATGAATGGTGACTTTTCTGGAAGATTCTAAACTCCACCAACTACACCTGTATGAAAGACTCTCTAACCTTTTCTACCACATACAAGGAAATTTGTTGTGTTCTCCCAACAAGATTTCCTGAAGTTAAAATTTAGAGCAACGAAAGGGACTGTCTCCTCTACCTAAAACCTGAATTAATACTGTGATCTTCTTGTATGAAATTCTGTTTTCTCTTCTTTGTTCCAGAAAGCGTTTGAAATCCCAAGGAACTCTCAGAATAAAATGAAAGGGTTGGACTTGTAGAAATTTATAGGCATCTATATCGATGTATGCAATACAGGTAAGCAAAACTAAACAAATGCAGATCTAGAAATTCATGCGATGTCGTTTGTAATCATAAATTGTAAATTTGTCCATGCCTCTTAATAGGGACTTAAATAAATATGGTACTTCTGTGAAATGGATGGGACCATTAAAAAGAATGAGTTTAGCGGTTAAGCATCCGATTTTGGCTCAGGTCATGATCTCATGGTCTGTGAGTCTGAGCCCCGTGACGGGCGCTGTGCTGACAGCTCAGAGCCTGGAGCCTACTTCAGATTCTGTCTCTCTCTCTCTCTGCCCCTCCCCTGCTTGCTTGTTCTCTCTCTCTCTCCTCAAAAATAAATAAACATTAAAAAAAATTTTTTTTAAATAATGAGTTTAGCTTCAGAGATGGTTTATGGAATTTAAACCCCTGAACATTGAAAATGTTATGGTGTTCCCGTAATGCATAATTCCAATGTAAAATAAATTTAAACCATGAAACTCAAAACTCCTTTCATGCTAAATCAAAATAGCTTCTTTCTAGATTTTTTTAGATTTTGAGAGTATCTTGCAACACATTTTGTACAAATTTATCAAAGTTGGTTCTTTCCTTACTTCTTCCCTCCCTTCTCCTTTCCTTTTTCCTTTTTCCTTTTTCCTTTTTCCTTTTTCCTTTCCTTCCTTTTTTTCCCCTTTCCTTCCTTTCTTTTATCTGCCTCTGCTTTGCCAGTGTCCCACACAAGTGTCTATGAAGAAATGCAGCATTCAATAGATCTATATACATTTGTAGAAATTATGTGGGAGATGTGTTGTTGAGTTAAAAAAAACAGAGATAGGGTATCATATATAGTGTGGTAATATTTATCAAAAAATGTCAGTTGTGAATGCCTAGAAACATTTATGGACGTACCTGTAAGCGACTGGTAATGGTAACACTAAGAAATGGGATAGGATTGTGGGGAACATGGGAGAGACGGATATTCTTATTTTTCACTTAATACCCTTTCATACTATTTTAAGATGTATTTTATCATTAGGAGTTTTTTTAATATTTTGAAGAAAACTTAAAAGGTGAGGAAACTGGGAGTATAAAATTTTAAAAATCCCGTTGGTGTGGATATAGCCGCCTAGACGAAGCCCCTAGACTTGAGGCTTTCTAGCAGCCGACGCTCAAACACCTGAATGTGAACGAAAATCGCAAAGTGAATTCTTCCAATTCCAGCAAGCGGAATGGATCTACTCTGAAACAACAGAGTTTCCATTTTCCCTACCATTTGGGTTTGGTTCCTTGAGACAAAGACTTTGATGATCCTCAGTTTTTCTGATTCAATAGAGAAAACAAGTATTGGAGAACCAAAAAGCAGAGCAGGATGGAACAGTGGTCAAGAGCAAGGCTGCGTCAGAGAGCCTGCGTTTGAATCTTGCCCTCAATACTTACTAACTTTGTGACCTTGGGCAAGTTGCTTAATCTCTCTGTTCCTCAGGGCCCTCCTCTGCATAATGGAAACAACAGTTCTCATTTCAAAGCATTACTGGGAACATTAAATAAGACTATGTACTATGATTGGCACCATTGCTGTGCACATAATAAGCACTTAATAATTACTGGCTACGATTACAGATTTTTTTAATCTTATTTATTTATTTATTCATTTATTGAGAGACTGCAAGTGCATGCCTCGTGTGCATCTAAGTGGGGGAGGGGCAAAGGGAGAGGGAGAGAGAGAGTCTTAAGCACCTCCATGCCCAACACGGAGCCCAAGGCGGGGCTCATCTCATGGCCACGAGATCATGACCGGAGCCGAAATCAAGAGTCAGACATTTAACTGATTGAGCCACCCAGGTGCCCCAAGATTTTTTTATCTGAATCTGTTCTAGGGGTGACATCCTCACATAGAGAATCTGATTGAATCCACAGAGCAAGAGACAAGAGGTTCCGAAACCTGAGTGACAGTCCGTGGGACTGGCCATGGATCATTGTAGCACATATTTTATTCTTTGGTTGTCCACAGATCTGAATGTATTTATTAAACAAGTTGACTTGGTACCCAGTACCTTCCATGACTGAGACCCCATCCGCTTGTAGAAATTTCAGATGGATGGGCTCAGCACAGGGGACCACCTCAGGGGAGGATGGGTCGGCCATATAGCATGAGACCTTACAGCTAGCGTCATCCGTAAGTGAATTTACAAGACTCAGACTCCGAAACTTGATCAGTGTTTTATGGGGGGAGTTCACTTTATTTGCACTCCAAGGCCTGATGTATAAAACCAAACCATGGGAAATATACCTGTGATATAGATGAGGTAACTCATGCTGCATGACTAGAGTGGCCTCCATGTGAGTGATCTCATGGGAAACCAAATTAGATGGTGGGTTGACGGTTGTGGACTCAGACCTGGGGGAGCTGTGCGTACAAATGTGGTGCATTTTTACAGCTCTCTTCCAAAGATCCATTCTTGCCCAAATGGCTGAGGAAAAGCCAGGGGCTGAGATTCCCTCTGGGACCGAAGTTAGATAGATGGGCTCCTTTTCTTTAGCTGATATAACTGTCAGCCCTTCCCAGACTGACATTTCTTTCCTTCAATATATTAATACGGTGCCTTCTGTAAGGTCCGGGCAAGCACGATCTCTTTCGGGGAAACTCCTAAAGGAGGAGTACTCTGAGGACTCATCATATAAACCATTTTATAGCTTAGTTCTCAGATGATAGATTTTTTTTTCTTTTTTGGGGATTAAAGCCTACAGAGCTGTGCTTCTCAAACTATCTATAGTGAAAACCCAGGGTCCCCACCCCCACCCCAGTGCACTGTGGACTGATATTTTTGTTCAATACAATAAAAGTGTCACAATTACATCACTCTGCTATAAACATTGCTAGACCGTCTCTGTCACTTTTTGTGCTTCCCTTTTGGGACTGGTAACAGTTCAAGGACCACTGCCAGTCCACAAACCAGGCTTTGAGGAACACCACACCCAAATTACATATTTGGTTGAATTTTAAAGTATTTTTTTAAATAAACACCGATTTCCTAAGCATATGTTTCTCTTTATTCCCTGAGCGTACAGTAGGCTGTTCCCCCTTCTCCTTTAATTAAGAGTCTCTTTCTTCTTTTTTTTTTGTCTTCACTTCTAGAAGTCCTGGTAGGTTTCTGAGGGTCTACTCAAGTGATAACTCAGCTGGACAGTCTTTTCTCCTCCTCAGACCAAAGTAGCCCTTTGTGTCTCCCAGATTACATGACAGGATCTTAGCTGACACATCCCAGAAACAGACTCTGAGTCAAGGATTCATGTACAAAAAAAGATGATTTCAGGAAACAACGGTAGAGGGGAACACAGCCAATGACGTGTTTATTATTTAGAATGACTATAAATTCAAGCAGGGTTCACATATGTGATTTTATTACCAGATGTCAAGTGAGTAGGGTATCAGCCTTCACACTTCAGAAGGAGTCAGTAAATAGATTAATTCTTAATATTTTCTTTAATTGAGAGACTTTGGCTTTCTTGCGGTTGAACCCAAGCACACCATTAACCTGACTGCATATCCCTGGACGGATAAGCTCTCGGTGAGCGTGGTGTCCTCTCAGGTGCAGGTAGTAAGTCACTGTTCTAGGCGGAGCAGTGCTTCTCAAACTTTAGTGTGTGCACATATCACCCTAGCAACTTGTAAAAATGCAGATTCTGATTCAGTATATCACAGGTAGGGTCCTCGATTCTGCTTTCCTGTCCAACACCCTAGTGATGCTGAAGCTGCTGGTCCTGAGACCACATTTTGAGTAGCAAAGGCACCGGTATTAGAATGAACTGTGTGATCTGTTAGGTTGCTGGTCCATTGAAACCCTTGTTGTAAAACATCTGAACTTCACGTCCACTGCTATGTTGGAGCCAGTTCATACCAGCTCCCAAGAGCCAGTTAAATTTTCAGGGATTTCACAAGCCAGTTGTTAACACAACTGCTAGCTACAAATCAGTCATGGAGGAAATATTTACACCATAGAAATGGGCAAATGCTACAGAACAGGGTTCGTATTTTTTAGAGAGCCAGTACATCAACATTTGCTTGCTTCCAACCCTCAATACTACCCTGCCCTGTCAGGCACATACCTAGACTGCTGTGAAGATCCTTTGGTCCTAAGTGGGGTGTGGGTTAGGGAGGACTACAGAACATAAGAACACAAAAATCTCTAACCAGAAATCACCATGGAAATACAGGGCTAGGTGGTGGCTTTTGTTGTTGTCGTTACGACTATTAGTTTGTTGTTCAGAATTTTTACTATGAAAATATTTCAACAAAGCAAAACTGTCTATTATACTATTATCCATAAAAGTGGAAAGCCTGAAATATTATGTAGCCATTAAAAAAGTATTACTAAGCCAATAGAAATATAAAATATATATAGATTATGGCAAGCGGGAAAAAAAGCAGGATACAAACAGGGAATTTGTTTTTTGACAATGGGTTAATTTCACCTACGTAGAAGAATGCATGCATATGACAAAAGGAAGGAAATGTATACAAACAAAAAAGTTATGTTATAGTGCTAGCATTAGGAATTTTGAAAATTTTTCTGAATATTGTTGTCTTTGCAAATAAAACATAACAAAGCATCACAGTAAGTCTCGCTATGTGTTTTTCCATCTTAAAAAAAAAAAAAAGTACAACTAAGAGTAAGAGCAACCAAACAAGTCAGGAGAAATAGTAATAATAGTTAACATTTATTAAATGTTATATGTGAAGGGCACTATTGTATGTTCTTTATAAGACTTAGCCACCTGGGTGGCTCAGTCGGTGAAGCTCCCGACTTTGGCTCGGGTCATGATCTTATGGTCTGTGAGTTCAAGCCCCGCATCGGGCTCTGTGCTGACAGCTCAGAGCCTGGAGCCTGCTTCAGATCCTGTGTCTCCCTCTCTCTCTGGGCTTGTGCTCTGTCTCTCTCTGTCTCTGAAAAATAAACGAGCATTAAAAAATTTTTAAAAAACAAAGAATTAGCTCATTTAATCCTCACAACTACCCTATGGTGTAGGAACTCTTCTTACTGACATTTTTCTGATGAGGAAACTGAGGCATGTGGAGGTTTTGTAATTTTCCCAAAGATAGGCAGCCGATAAACCACACAGTTGGGTTTCACATCGAACTCTTCTTTATACTGATACATTCTTGACCTTTGTAAAATGGGTTTTATAAAATTCTTTAAGGACCAATAATCCTGTCTGGGGCAAGAAAGATTCGGCTATAATGGTTCATTTGTTTTTTTTAAAGACAGCCACTTTGACCTATAAATGAAAAATATAATTTTTTTTAGAAGTGAATTTTTTGTAAGTTTAGTTATTTTTGAGAGAGAGAGTGAGGGAGAGAGACAGGCAGGTAGAGAATCCCAAGCAGGCTCCGGGCCCACAGTGCAGAGCCTGATGTGGGGCTCGAACTCACGAACCGTGAGATCACGACCTGGGCTGAAACCAAGAGTCGGACGCTCAACCAACTCAGTGACCCAGGCGTCCCGAAAAATACATATCTAAAGGCAATTTGTAAGAGATGTGACGGCAACTGTCCTGAAGTAATCAGATCTGTGCTGACTGAGGTGAGAAGAGGCTTCTTGTTCCTCTAGGCAGAGGTGAGCTGCAACCCGGCTCTAGCTTGTCCCCTAGATCTCTCCACTTCATGTTCCTCTAATAGCAAAAAGATATTGCGTGGTTTAAATTTAGGATGTTGCAAAACATCTGATCTCTTTTTCCTCCCATTTGTCATCAACCAGTGTGGATAAATAGTATGCAGTTCATCCTATTGTGTTCATTTGTCTGGGAGAGGAATGTATGATGGTTAGTCATTCAACAGACATTTGTTAAGATCCCAAAGCGTCGAGATTCTTAGAAAATGCATAATGTAAATATAGTATATACAAACACAAAATATAATCCTTCTCATCTACAGCCATACAAGGAATTGTATTCAGTGAAATGCCATTAATTTTACCAGCACAGAGTATCAACTGTCCTATTAAATATAACAGATAAAATTCCTACCCTTGTTTCTTTAAAAAATGTAGTGTAGTGAAAAGTAATGCCAGATGGGTAAATTAGTGACTTTGTGCTAACATATTATGAAATGAATTAGAAAATATGGCGGTTGCATTATTTTCATTTTAAGGTCGAGGCACATTTTCCCTTAGAAAGAGTCAATATGTGATTTTACAAATAACAGAATTGGGGACGAGATACAATCGGAACCATCCAACCCCTTATTGAAATAATATTATTTCAATAAGATTGCACTCAAGCATCACAGAATAGATTTTGCAATTATCTGGTTGCCTTTCACTGCCAGTTGAACAAGAAATTCAGACTGAATGTCTTCCATTTCAAAACAAAGTTTAACTGAATTCAAGTTGGTTTTTGCAAACAAGCATTTTTCATTTTAAAAATTGTTAAACAGAATTGACCGTCTTGGTAACTTTCCAGCTCCAAAACGCAAATAAATTGTCCTCTAGGTGCTCCTTGTGTATTGTTACAAAACCTACATCCTTTTCACCTCTTTTATAGTCCCTTTTATGGCTATTAATTTTTAATTCTGGAGACATAGTCACTGTGTTTCTGGTTCTCTGGTGGGAGATAAATGTGATTTAGATCCTGTTTTATGTATACTTGGGGTTGATGGTTCTGATTGTATCTAGTCCCCAAGAGAAAAATTGCTGGTTTCCACAACCCCTTCCTGGCTGGTCATAAAACAAATATTAAGTAATGGCAATAAGCTACGAACCTCCTATAGTGCTCCAATTTTCAATTAAATGATTGCCGATGAAGTATGGCTGATGGAAAAACAGATCATGTAGAGAATTCACTTGATGTACCCAATGTGTAGACGATACATATTGCTTGGACCCTTGAGACATACTAGTGCAGGTACAGAATGTCAACTGTTATTTCTTGAGCCCTGCTTTTGTAACTTACAGCCGTCTGGCATGTTGGGAGCACAGACACTACCCAAGTCGTGTTTTCTCCAAACCGGATTGCAGATTCCCAAACACAACCGGTTTAGGCACCTAAACAAACACTATAAATCTGTTACATTTAATATTTTGTGTACCCGCCGCCCCCCCCCAACAGCCGTTTAATGAGAGGTTTGTGGAAGACTAAATGCTTTTAAACCGTTCAGCTCTTCAATTATTTTTAGCAAAGAATCTGCTAGAAGAATTTAAAAGCACAAGTATTCATGATATTCTGGAGCTCATCTAAGTATACTCTAATTTAATAACTGATTCTGTGTACGGAAAACTATCTGTTTATAATCAGACAGATTATAAACAAACTGTTTATAATAACAATGCTGTTATTGTCAGTCTTCCACAGATTCTGCCACGACATCGGCTAAAATGTATAGGGTAGGTCCCAAAGTGTTGCAAAGAAAGATATTTAAGTGGGTATTAGGATCAAATTGTGTGCGTACATATGCATGACCTTCTGTAGCTCCCCCGCCCAGTCCCCCCCACCCCCACCCCTACCCCTACCCCCACCACAAACACACATTAAGTCAAATAGGGATACTTTCTTTCCCATATATCTTTGAAAGACCTTTTTAGGAAACTACTGGGTATGGCCCTCTTCTCAAATTCTTACAATGTATTCCTCCTCCCAAAATTATGTTAAATTTTTTTCTTTGCAGCAGTAAAAATATTCATGAGCCTAATTTAAAGCTAAATGGTACCAATTAACTAGGGATCTCTTTACAGATTGCTGCAATGCTGAACACTCCTTTAGCTGATCCCAAAGACACACTTAGTCTTTATCTTTACAACATTAACCAAACAATGAACATTCACAAGAGGGAGGGGCCTTTCAGATAGATGCAAATAAGTGATTTGCAAAGAATCATCAAAAATAAATTGCTTCAGAGCCGTGCGGCATTAAATGCGTGTGGGATTCGGTTATGGGAAACGGGGGGGGGGGGGGGGGGGGGAACGTGCTTTGAGTGCTTATATATCATCTTTTACCAAGGAAGGAAGGAAGGAAAGAAGGGAGACAATTTTATGATGAGAGAAAAGAGAACTGGACTGGAGTTTGGGGGGCGGTGTCTAAGAATTGGTCCTGGCACTTTTTATACCATTTACTAGCTGAGTCACCTGAGGAAAGTCAGTCCAGTTTCCTGAATACGAATATGCTTTACTGAAAACAGTAATGATAACACGCACTTTCCAGCAAATGAAATGAGAGTTACATATAAGAGCTTTAGAAACCGCATACCCACATAGGTCAATTCAGTGTGTTAATTCAACTTCTGTTTCTCTTACATCCCCTGAGTGAGAAGTGAAAAGCCTCGTTTTCTCACGTTGGTTGAATTGTATTTGTGATATGAGGGTTTTAAAACATGTCCTAAAGAGTCGCTGGCTTTAGACATTAGTCAGAACTTATAGACCAATGTTCTTCCAATTTCAGTATTTATACAAATTGCCGGAGATCGTGTTAAAATGTGGGTCTGGGTGAGGCCTGGGCTTCTGCTTGTCTAACCAGCTCACAGGGAGGACCGGAGCTTGCCGACCAGGTTTGGTTCTTGATAACATTAGGGGCTGCTTCAACACTCCCGTGCACTGAGCACACATTACTTATTGGATCAGAGCACAGAGTTGTAGGTGCTGCTGCTGATGTCACTTGGGTTTTTTCCATGGTGATAAATACATCCTCTGGGAATGATTGCCGCCAACAAAGAGGACTGTAAACGGAATGACGGGGTGAGGCAAGCAAGCGGGAGAGTATCTGTGGAAGAATCTGCTGCTTCTCCTCCTTCTCCTGGCTGTCACTCATGATGAATGGCTCTGTGCAGAAAGGTTGGACTCAAGTGCAGTGGCGATTTCCAATTAAACTCTGCGTGCGTCCTTTGCCATGCCCTTCATTAGCATACTGTCCATAAGATGTACCATAATTATGGTCCATGATACATACCGTATCAAGATGGAGACAAACCTTTATTCTGGTGGCTTGTTCCAAACCTGAGAGTCGGCTTTTCTTATTCGGGGACTTCATTTGCTGTGTTAAAGCATAAGCTTTGGCTTTGCAATATCAAGATGAAGCAATATTAAGCAATATGGATGCCAAATGAGGATGAAAAGCACAAAGACAAGCCAGTCTTCACTGAAGTCACTAACACACCACTGTCTCTATCATTTTATCGATTCACTCATCCAACAAATATTTATTGAGTCCCGACAACATGCTAGATGTTGTCCTGGGACCTAGACTAGAGCAGTGAACAAAATGAACTCCCTGTCCTGATAGAGCTTACAGTTTGGATACACAACTAAATACAGAACATGTCGGGTAGGGATAACTGAAAAGATACAGTAAGGAAGAAAGGGAAAGATGTGGGAGTTCTATTTTATATGGGGGGCTGGGAACAGGGGTGGTAGGGGGCAGAGAGGGCCTAAAGGAAGGGAAAACAAGATACGTGAATATAAAGCTAAAGAGATAATTAGGCAGAGAGAAAGGAAGGATCAAGAACTCTAAGATTTCTGCCTTGAGCAACTGAAAGAATCAGGTTGCCAGTTTAACGAGGACCTTATGTAAGCAAAAATAAACCAAGTATTAAAATATTCTGAACACCATTCTTGTAAATTCAATTTTAAATTGAGTTTTAAACGGATAGGGAAAAGAGGAGAAGAAGAAAATGGGCATTGTTGTCTCTGAAAATCTGATAATAAGCAATCCTCTTTAAGATATATGTCAATGATGTTTCTAAGAACTAAAAAATAATGTTTCATTTAAACTATTTTTTACATAAATGGTAATTATTATTTTCAATACACAGTCTTCTTTTTAAAAAGTGTATCTAATTTGCATGCACATATTCCTATAATACCTACATTTATTTTTTTTTATTTTTTAATATGAAATTTATTGTCAAATTGGTTTCCATACCACACCCAGTGCTCATCCCAACAGGTGCCCTCCTCAATACCCATCACCCACACTCCCCGCCCTCCCACCCCCCATCAACCCTCAGTTTGTTGTCAGTTTTTAAGAGTCTCTTATGGTTTGTCTCTCTCCCTCTCTAACCTTTTTTTTCCTTCCCCACCCCCATGGTCTTCTGTTAAGTTTCTCAGGATCCACATAAGAGTGAAAACATATGGTATCTGTCTTTCTCTGTGTGACTTATTTCACTTAGCATAACACTCTCCAGTTCCATCCATGTTGCTACAAAAGGCCATATTTCATTCTTTCTCACTGCCAAGTAGTATTCCATTGTATATATAAACCACAATTTCTTTATCCATTCATCAGTTGATGGACATTTAGGATCTTTCCATAATTTGGCTATTGTTGAAAGTGCTGCTATAAACATTGGGGTACATGTGCCCCTGTGCATCAGCACTCCTGTATCCCTTGGGTAAATTCCTAGCAGTGCTATTGCTGGGTCATAGGGTAACTCTATTTATAATAAAAAACTGACAGTATGTATTTATTTTAGAAGATCTGTTAATATATCATTAGGTCAAATCAATACATCAAAACGTCAAAAAGAAACATCTTATCTGTAGATGTAGAAAAAGCTTCTGATAAAATTCAACACTAGGGAGCTTCTGTTTCCAGGAATACAGAGCAAACTATACTTTTCCCCATTCCTCTCACTAAATACAACTAAAAACCCTGGATGTTATGTATTAAACAAATATACAAAAACTCTGAAAGGTAAAGAGAAGAAGGCAGAATGGCTAGGGAGCTTGGGACCCAAAGGATCGCACAGTGGTGAACCCCCCAGGTGTTCTTTTTACCTAATACATCCCAGACTTAGAGCGGAAGAAATGAGAAACACCAGTGAGCACAGATGAAAAAAAGTGCCGTGAAGCCTGCTCTCTCTCATCAAAGGACCATGAAAGGGGTTGTCTTGAAAGATGCAAACTCTTGGCCAATAACCACCTACCTCAACCAAGCACCACAGAGAAGACTCACCCGTCCCTACGCCCACCAGCAAAGACTGAGTGGGAGGCTTGGACTTCCACCTTTGTGGGGCTACAACAGGCATCTCACGAACCCACCACGATGGAATCAGAAAAGGCCAAATAGGGAGCTGAGGCTTTCATCCCCACTGCTGGGAACTAGCCTTCCCCACACCTCCACTGTGTCACTGGAGACCAAGTGGGCAACATGGACTTCCACCCCAATGTGGCAGTAATGTAGAGCTTCTTCTCTCCCAGATGGCGTAACGTCAGAGGATGCTAGTGAAGGGTCAAGACTTTTCCCACCGCCCAGTGGTGGCAGTGAGGACCACAGAAGGGCCAGAACTCCCATCTCCTGCGGACAGTAACGAGGAATCCTTCCAACTCAGGTATCAACTGAGGCTGAGTGGAACTGGACTTCTACTTGGCAATAATGAGGCAGCTCACTCTTTCACTGTGATGGAGTAGTGTCAGAGAAAGCCAGATGGAACAGAAGGTGTAAATAAGATCCCAAGTCTTATGACATAAGGTGAAAATGCCCAGGTTTTGCATAAAAATCACTCATCATACCAAGAGCCAGGAAAATCCCAAACTGTATGCAAAGATAATCAATAGAGGCCAATAGAGACAGAATTATCTGGCAAATCTTTTAAAGCAGCCATGATGAAAATGCTTCAACAAGCAACTATAAACCTATCGAAACAAATGAAAGATAGAAAGCTTTTGCAAAGAACTAGAAAATATGAAGAACCGAATGCGTACTTTAGAAATGAAAATACACTAACTGGAATAAAAAGCTCGGTGGATCGGGGGCAGAAGAAAAACAAATCCGTGGACAGAAAGATAGAACAATAGGAACTGCTCTGAAAAACAGAAAGAGACAAACTAGAAAAAAGAAGAAGAAGAAGAAATCCTCAAAGACCTGTAGTACTAAAACAAAAGATCCAGCATCATGTCATCAGATTCTGGAAGAAGAGGGGAAAGAGGGAAGGGCTGCAAAAGTACTTCCAGGAATAACAGCTGAAAACTTGGCAAATTTTGCAAGAGGCATAAACCTACAGATTCAAGAATTTGCGTGACTGTCAAAGAGATGAACCCAAAGAAGTCTATACAAGACATATCATAATTAAATTCCTGATAACTAAAGACCAAAAAAGAACCACTTTTTAAAGCAGCCAGAGAAAAATGACATCATACCTACAAGGGAAAAACAATTAGGATTATAGCATATTTCTCATCAGAAAGCAAGGAGGCCAGAAGAAAGCGATAGAGTATTTTTCAGGTGAAATGAGCCAGAGAAAAACAAATAATGCATGGTATCAGTTAATTGTGGAACCTATAACCTAATACTAATGAAAGTAAAACTTATAGAAACAAAGAGTAGAAAAGTGAGGGGCGCCTGGGTGGCTCAGTCGGTTGGGCGTCCGACTTCGGCTCAGGTCACGATCTCGCGGTCCGCGAGTTCGAGCCCCGCGTCGGGCTCTGGGCTGATGGCTCGGAGCCTGGAGCCTGCTTCCGATTCTGTGTTTCCCTCTCTCTCTGCCCCTCCCCCGTTCATGCTGTGTGTCTCTCTGTCTCAAAAATAAATAAACGTTAAAAAAAAAAAAAAGTGACTACCATGGGCTAGGGAATGGGAAAATAGGGACAGTTTGGTAAAAGGGTACAAACATGCAGCTATAAGATTAATAAATTTTGAGGATCTGATGTATAACATGGTGGCTATAGTGGATAACAGTGCACTTGTATAATTGAAACCTGCTAAGAGAGGATTTAAATCTTCTGGCTTAAAAGAAAAAGGTAAATATGTGAGGTGATGATTAATGTTAATTAACTTAATAGAGGAGGGTCTTGGGCACCTGGGTGGCTCTATCAGTTAAGCATCTGATTTCAGCTCAGGTCTTAATCTCATGGTTTGTGAGTTCACGCCCTACATCAGGCTCTGCACCAACAGTGTGGAGCCTGCCTGGGATTCTCTCACGCCCTTTCTCTCTGCCCCTCCCCCCACTTTCTCATATGCTCGCTCTCTCTCTCTCTCTCTCTCTCTCTCAAAATCAATAAATAAACTTTAAAAAAACAGGGGAGGGTCTTTTCACAATGTATACCTGTTTCAAATCATCAATCATACACTTTAAATATCTTACAATTTTGTCCATTATATCTCAATAAAGCAAAAAGAAAAGAAGAATCTTTGAGTCTACTGTGATAAACAAAAAAGGAGATGTAGGAGCTAAAAACGTCTTTAGAGAAGAATGACATCTAGCAAATGGAGGAGGAAATACAGAAGTAGCAAACCACCATTATGCAACCACCGACATAATAATTGAGTCGAGGATAGTGAATGAATGTTAAAAACAATTTGATGAAAGGTTATCAGGGAATAGGATGTTCACATAGTCTCAAAGCATGATCCTACAGAATCTCTATTAATTATAAACGGAAATATATATATATTTACAATGGAGAAATCTTGTGCACATCGCCTGAATCAAATAATCAAATTTGGCGTTATCAGTGATGGGACAAGTTGTCACAGTGTGTCTCCTCATACGATATCACGGAAAGTGCATATCACCCTATAGGGTAGTCTTATGAAAAACGTTTAGCCCTAAGATACATGAAAAAATAATTTTACAAACCCAGATGGTGGAATGTTCTACAAGGTGACTGCTCTGGTCTCCTCAGAAGTATCAGTAACATGAAAGACAAAAAAGGCAGGAGCTGATTGTACTAGATCAAAACGAGACTAAAGGAACAGGACAACTAAATGCTATGTGTAATCCTAAACGAAATCTAGATTTTTTTTAGAAATATTTTTATTTATTTATATTTATTTTTTAAAGTTCATTCATTTATTTTGAGAGAGAGAGAGCGAGAGAGCGTGTGTGTGAGTGGGGGAATGGCAGAGAAAGAGGGGAGAAAGAGAGAATCCCAAGCAGGCTCCACACCATCAGTGCAGAGCTCTACATGGGGCTCAAACTGACAAACTGTGAGATCATGATCTGAGCCAAAAACAAGCATCAGACACTTAACCCACTGAGCCACCCAGGCACCCTGGATTCTAGATTTTTTAAAAAGCTGTACAAAGACAGTATTGGAGTAATTGATGAAATCTGGTTGTGAGCTATATATTAGATAATATTGTATTTATCCTAAATATCCTGAGAATGATAATGGTATTGTGATTTTGAAGGAAAATTCACGCTGAAGTATTTCGAAGTGAAGTGTCATGACATTTGCAAGTTACTTTCAAATGAATCAGGAAAAAAGAGAGAAAGAGAGACAGTACGTGTGTGAGAGAGAGATACAGAGAGAGAGAGAGAGAAAGCACACGAATGTGGCAAAATATTGACAGTTGATGAAGACAGGTGAAGGGTATAGAGCTGTTGTGATTATTTATTGCTGCATACCACATAAATCCAAACCTTACTGGCTAAAATAAAATAGCCATTCTATTTTACAATTTGGAAAGGGCTTGGATAGATTATCATTCTACTCTATGTGGCATTACCTAGAGTCCCTCTGTGGCTTTCAAATGATGGGTGGACTGTTCCAGAGACTCCAAACCATGCCTGGTACCTTGATGGGATGGATGAATGGCTGGATTTGGCTGGAACCTTCTACCTCTCCATGTAGTCCCAAGGTGTCTCTGCATTGTATTTCCATCATGGTAGTTGAACTTATGTGATGGCTCAGGGCCTCAAGAAACTACCAGAAATAACCAGTCCCTCTTAAAAGCTAGGCCCAGTACTGCTACAGGGTAACGTCTGCCATTTTATTTTATTTAAAGAAGTCAGAATAGCCCAGATTCTAAGGAAGGGGAAAGAAACCTTTGGTCTCAATGAAAAGAGCGTCAAGTGATTTGTGTCCATGTCTAGTCTTCTACAATAGTTTCTGTAGTTTTGAATATTTCCAAACTCAAAACTCAGGGTAGGGTAGGGAAATCCAAAATGAGTATATATAGCAGTTTTTGCAAGTACATTCATACCCTAAGCTCCTAGAAATAGAATTACTTTTCATGTTGATGGATATTTCCAGGTTGCTCTCCAAAGAGAGTATGTCACTCATTTGCCTACCAAACGTGTGTGAATGACTGAATTCTCCATATTTGGTGGTCGATTTATTTATTTATTTATGTATTTATTTATGTATTTATGTATTTATTTATTTAAAGTTTATTTATTTATTTTGAGAGAGAGAGAGAGCAATCAGGGGAGGCCCAGAGAGGGGGAGAGAGAGAATCCCAAGCGGGCTCTGTGATGTCAGCACAGAGCCCGACACAGGGCTCAAACTCACAAACCATGAGATCATGACCTGAGCTGAAACCAAGATCGGACACTTACCCAGCGGAGCCATCCAGGAGCCCCTGGTGGTAGTTTTAAAACATATTTCCAATTTGACACTCCTCTTATTATAAAATAGTCTAATTATTCCAGATGTAGTGACTTGCTTCTAAGGAACAGATGACAGAAGTGACAATATGTGATGTCCAAGATCAGGTCCTAAAAGGGAAAGCTGCTTTCACCTCTATCTCTGTCTTGGGACATGCTCTCTGGGAGACCTGAACTGACATGTAAGAATTCTGGCCAGGAGGGCAAGCAGGCTTTTAGAGAGCTAACCCAGGGCACAGATGCACAGATTAAAAAAAAAATCTTTACATAATAGCATAATATATAATAAATAAGTATACTCAAATTCCCTAGGTTGTACTTTTCATCCCCATTGACTTACTACTTCAATATAAGAATATGAAAAAATAGGTATGCATTTGAAATTATATGTTCAGTACTATTTACTTTTATGCTAAGTAGATGCTGTTATTTAAAAACAAAACAGCCATAAGCCTGATTAGCGAAATTAGAAGTTATTAATAGCAGGACTAACCAAATAAGTACTATGTGTGAGAGAATATAACACTGTGTTATGACGTTTCTATCTTTTGATGCAGCAATGTATTTGAATTCTTTTTTCAAAGTCTTGGGCTTAAAACATTTTTTTAAATAAAACGGATTTAAAAATTTTCAAGTCATATTATTGTACATGCTTCAGATATGCAAATGCAAGACTTTTTTTAAGTTTATTATTTTATTTTGAGAAAGAGAGAGACAGAGACAGAGAACACGAGCAGGGGAGGGGCAAAGAGAGAGGGAGAGAGAGAATCCCAAGCCCACTCCACACTGTCAGGGCCGAGTCCAAGGGAAGACTTGACTCGCAAACCATGAGATCATGACCTGAGCTGAAATCAAGAGTTGGATACTTAACCGAACGAGCCACCCAGAGGCCCTAAATGCAAGACTGTTTAAAAGGAGAACTCAAATACAGTAGAAATAAGTACATAGATAAAATTCATTAAAAAACGAAATGCATCTTTCTGTCCCATGATAGAGCAGATATTTTTTTTTTTTTTTTTTTTACTGTTTTCTTTTTCCAGTAACACTTCTGGAACTGCCTGCAGTCTGCAGGGCATCCTTAGTTTCTTTTATACAGTGGTGAACCTGAATGCAGTCAAAAATAAGATATACCTTAAATAAGTTGTGGCGATGAAAAGTACAGAGAATATGACGTTAGAGAATATTGTCGGTAATATTGTAATACGCTTACCACAGTAAGCATTTCATAGTATACAGGATTGTTGAATTACTATGTTGTACACCTGAAGCTAACATTATGTGTCAACTCTGCTTCAATAAAAGTTTAAAAAGATTTTAATGGGCACTGAAGAATTTATGGATAAAAATACCAATTCTTATGGGAGAAAGGTTTGCAATAAAAACAAAACTGAAGAGATTGCAGTTATCCTAGTTCACCTTTTGAATGGAGATCTACAAAATTAAACTAAATTTGCATTTTAATAAGGGAAAATTTATTTTCAATGTTCTCATTTACCAAAAGGAGCCGTTGTCTCGGCTCTTTAATTAAAAAGAAGAAAACAAAAGGTAAGATATACTTCGACTTACAGTTCTGTTCTTACCAAGAGCCCACATTGCACTAACGCCTGGTGTCAGTCCAAAGGGATATTAGTCAAGCTCACATCCTCCCAGCAAAGGCATGTAAGCACAGAATACTCAGCAACAGTAGGATTTAGACACTGGTGACCCAATGACGCCCATCTCCTCCACAAGTACAGGCTTGTTGTGTGGACCACCTTGCTTTCAGTCAGGTGCTTTGCACTTCATCATCATAAGCCAACTCTATCTAAATTGTCTGTGGTTTTTAAACACTCTGAAGCACATTAAATGTCATCACTAATTAAGCCCCTCTCTCTCAAGGCAAACGGTTTGAAAGCACAGAGCTAATTTGAACTTGGAAAGTCAAGGGTAAATCGCAAACAAGTCACAGTTTTAGCAAAGAAATTTGAAAAGGTCCTGTTTAACGTGGCTGCCATTTGTCTGGTGGCACTTTGTAATTAATTAATTTTTTTTTAATTTTTAATTAATTTATTTTTTTTAGTTCTGAGGCAGTCTGATTTCAAAACAAGAATTGTTTGGGTTTTTTTTTTTTCAGTATAATCGTTTTTGTTGCCACCTATAAATAATATCAAACAATCAGGAGATCAGTCAGGTCATCCTTTATGAAGTGCCTTATGACTTCTTCAGGGATCATTAAATAGTTTTGGGGAGGGCTTGGCTGGATCTGTTTTACTATAATCCTTTACCAAACGTTCATTCTCAATGTGTTTCCAGACTCCAGCGGACATTCTGTTGGTCTCACACTTTGAGAATCTGATTTTACAGCAGGCCAACATTTTAACATCTTTCTGTGGCCAGCATCAATGACAGCCATCTTGTAGGCATGTGACTCAGGAGGCTGGCTCCTTCTGTTTAGTTTGTTACTTACACAAGATATAAGCAATCTTTTACTTAACGTTTTCTACAGTTTTATTAAAATCTTCATAGAAATTTTTTAAAACCCCTTGATTTGAAACCCCATTTTTTAGGGGCGCCTGGGTGGCTCAGTCGGTTAAGCGTCCAACTTCGGCTCAGGTCACGATCTCAAGGTCCGTGAGTTTGAGCCCCGGGTCGGGCTCTGGGCTGATGGCTCGGAGCCTGGAGCCTGCTTCCAATTCTGTGTCTCCCTCGCTCTCTGCCCTTCCCCCGTTCATGCTCTGTCTCTCTCTGTCTCAAAAATAAATAAACGTTAAAAAAAAAATTAGAAACCCCATTTTTTAAATCAAAGTAGCAAGGAGGAACAACTTTTGTTTTTGTGATTCAACATGTCCATCTAGAATGTATAATAATATTAGAAATCAAATGAGGATTTTGAGTTTCTAAATTTACACATGCCTGGCCAGGTGTCTCAACATCATTCATTGACTAGTTCCTCGACAAAAGAGTTAGCTTTTGGTATCTTTCAGGTATTAAACACTCAAAAATCTGGACTACGCACCATTAAATCAGATTTTTATAATATTTACCGGAAGATCACGAAGCACGTAGGACCTTGCTGTGTTTCCTTGCCTTTGGTACGTTAGCCTCTTCAGGACTTATCAGCTCTTACTACGATGGATTTATGGACGAAATAAAAGGATTTGAAAAAAGCAAATCAATTGTAGCACAGTCTGCCATGTAATAGAGGCTCCATATTTACTAGTTCTGCTCACTTATTTGAATTTAGAAGAAAGATTTGATGTTTAGAGAAATTGAAAATGATGGTGAATAAGAAATGTTAGTTTATCTCTGGCTTTCGATTTTGTTTCCTCTTTGCTTTTCATGATTATGAGCATACATACCTAGGTTAGATCTGGCCTGTTCACAAACGACAACCAAAAGCCAGAGATTAAAACATTACATTAAAAAAAGACCATGAAATTTATTTCCAAA
The DNA here is from genome assembly GCF_023721935.1 of Panthera uncia. NCBI lineage: Eukaryota > Metazoa > Chordata > Mammalia > Carnivora > Felidae > Panthera > Panthera uncia. The sequence goes on from NC_064807.1 coordinate 18,081,596, forward strand.
GCAACTGGTTTATCGTCAGCGAGAAGAGATAGCTAGCAATGTGTTGGTTCAAGTGATGTAATTGTCACTCTCCACAAAGGAATCACCTCTCATTAGACTTAGCCTCATTTCTCGAATAAGACATCATCATAAATATGATATAGGATTCATTTCAAAAGATCAGACCTATTAAATCAGAACTGGAGACTGCTAGAAGATATAATTTTTAAGTACATTAAACACTCTAAAACACATGACCCTCCTTCCCCCAGATACCTCTGAGGAAATGTAATTAAAATGTAGTCTGTTTCGTGGCATTTTTTTCAAGGGAAAACTCATCAGATCTTTACAGCATTAGAATATTGCATACCACGAGTGTTTGACTTTATTCCACTGGATTCCACAATAAGTGCAGAGTACTTATCTCTGCTTATAATGGAGAACATGAAATGTGTGAAGGCATGCTTCAAATGATGAAGAAAATGTAAATGCATCGAGTTTAAGGGGAAATAGACTATCTGCTAATTGCTTCAAGAATTGAGTGATTTCGAAGACCTCAGGAGAGGGTTCATTTCTCTGATTTGCATACACTTCGCTCATGCTACCTGGCTTACTACAAATGCCTCGATGATGTGTGTGTGCAGTGTTCCTCATCAACACCAGAGATTGAGAAGGATCCGGTGGCTCTGGGGACCAGAGAGCTTCTTCCTGCCCCTCAGTGATAGCCCACCCTTAGGAGAGCAGACTTCATGTTTGATAAATGATCTGGTTGTCTTATAGGCCCTTGTTCCTATTATCCTTATTTTTTTTTTTATTCGCCGAAAACTAATTGGTTTAATTTTCATGGTGATTCCAGAGAACTTATTGGTTAATGTAACACTTTTAAACACTTGTAGAGACTCTCTCTTTGTCTAATCAAAGGGTAGGAAAAGAACCGATGCCTTTGTTTTTATTTCCTTCCAGAGCTTTTAAAACCTGGTAGTGTAAAACGTGTAGGACTCTTAAAACCACAACAATCAAATGCAAAGATGGCTTGTAGCCTGCCTTTTAGGCAGGTGGAGCGCAAGAACTCCCTAGAGGGAGGTGAACGGGGCTAGAAAGCAAAGGGTGGGAAGAAACGTACAAAGAGGAGGAGGGAAATGGTGAGCGCGCGTCTGTAGAGCATGGGGACAGAGGAGAGCTGCTGAGAAGGGAATATAATGAAGATGGAGAGGAAATTAAAAGACAGGGAAGAAATGGGGACAGAAACGGTATAAAACAGAAGAATGGCAAGTTAATGGAAGAGGGGAGTGAATTAAAGGAAGAAAAGAAAGAACTAAAAAGGAAGAGATATGTAATTGATAATATGATATGGGTTGTGCATTATAGTAAACCACTAAAACAAAAAACCCAACACAACCCTCCATGATGCGCCCCATTTGAAGTATAGAGACTACAATAAAAATCAGACCATCAGAACATGCATTCTGACGCATGATTTTCTGAACTTCGTCAACCTGTGCTTCCATATTGAGAAGATTAGCAATGCTTAAGATTAAAGTACTCTTTCCGCTCTTCCCATAGCGGACAGAAAATATTTTGAAACAATGCCTCAAAGTAGCAGCTTCTAGATATACATGAGGGTAATCAAAATGTTAGGATTTTTCATTTGTCTTGAGTACACAACCATGATTTGAACCAGGGTAAAGCGTTGAAAAGCATGCCAAGGATAAAATGCACTTTAAAAATTTTTTAAATTCATAAGGTTAACTTTCAGAGGAATCTGTTCCATATGAATGTAAAAATGAATAAAATATAAGGTCATAGGCAAATCACCCTGTTTTCCTGAACCTTGATCATATAATAGAAGTTACATTTGTTACTGAAATGTGAATGAAGATGGAATTCAAGATAAGATATTAATCATAATTAGAATAACTATGACAGGTCGGTGGTGACAAATACTTAACAAGTGGTGAGAATGCTTATTCATAACAAACCTCTTAATTCATTAAATTCTTCATTAAAAGGGCAACCTCTTAATACGTTCAACATAAAGTTGGTATAACGTGCTATTTGCATTTTCTCTCTTTTTATTTCCATTTTCGGGGTGTATTGTTAACAAATTGAGATAAATCATTTAAAACATATAATGACTTGGAGATAGTCGCATGATAATTCCCCAAGCAATTGCGCGGTTATAAGTTGTCAGTGTGCATATTAATTTATCATGCCCACCAGCCTCATCTTCATTGATTTGCTACTAGCTGTTAGAAAAACAGATTAAGAAGCACATGCTGTCCTTCTCTGAAAGTTTCATTGAGGCACAAGGAGGGCAAACACTGCTTTCCAATTAGAATCCTGCTGTTTGCAGGGACTTGACAATGACTAATTACAGACCTAAATGACTTAATATGTTTGAATGCATGATTATTTATAAATACATTTTAGGATCTGCATAAAATAATCATGCCTGTTTTAAACATAAAAGGCTACTTTTTTGTGCAATGGGCCAAGACCTGTTGAACACCTGAGGTCAAAGGAAAAAAGATGTTTTAAAGTTAACGATAGAACTTGCCTACGCATCCACCACCTTGTAAAAGGAAAGACAAAAAAAAAAGTGAGTTGTTAATGCGAAGGAAGTTGTAAGAGGATAAACGTTAGGCTTAAATCTCAGCTCTGCTGACAATAAAACTTACCACCATAGGATGTTTGGAGGAACTCATGGTTCTTAAAACATGTAATTACCTTCTTAGCATTGGCGTGAGAATGAACAGATTAAAAACATGTACAGCATAGCACGTTGACCAGTGCGTGGGACAGAGTAAGCCCTCAATAAGTTTTCATTTTTATTGTTATTCTGTGCCAGAATGACAGTAGCAATCGTTAGGATATGGCAGGTCTGGCTGGAGAAGAATTTGTGGATATATAAGTGATTTGGGGAGTTTTGAAAGATTTTAGGGAATTCATTTGGTCATGGGTCATTCACTGCTAAGCTTCTATGCGTCAGGCACCATGCTGGGAATGCAAAATAAGATGGGCCCCATGCACAACCATTGAACTGGGTTCCGTTGCACTTGTACATCACGTAGACGATGAAAACAGAGTAAAGTGAACTTCTGAGTTGTTTGTCAATAAACTACCTTGGACTTTAAAATATTTGAAATAGGAGCACCTGGGTGGCTCAGTCAGTTAAGCATCTGACTCTTGATTTCGGCTCAGGTAATGATCTCATGGTTTCATGTCGGGCTCTGTGCGCTGGCCATGCGGAGCCTGCTTAGGATTCTCCCTCTCTCTCTCTCTCTCTCTCTCTCTGCCCCTCCCCCACTCAAGCTCTTTCTGTCTAAAATTAATAAATAAACTTTAAAAATAAAATCAATAATTGAAATATATATGAATGGAGAAACTATTATGTTAAACATCATGTTTGCACACCAAGGTTTAGCAAATGTTAACTTTTCCTCTATTTTTCATATATCTCTCTGGAAGACACCCCTACAGGAGTCCCCACTGATTTCCCACCTGCTGGCATCCAGGCCTTCATGTAATCCCCTCCCCTTGAGTGCACATAGGACGTGTGACCTGCTTCCAACAAACAGAGTAGGGCAATGGCGATGGGGTAAACCTCCAATGGTTATGTTAACAGCAGACTCCGTTCTAGCAGACTCAAGTGAGTGATTCTCCTTGCCACATGGCAAGGAGCCTGAGTCAGCTTCTAGGATCTTAAAGTGGCCCCCAGCCAACAGCTAGCAAAATGAGGGGACCCTCAGTCATGGATCCATATGGAAATAAATTCTGGTGACACCAGAATGAGGTTGGAAGCAGAATCTTCCTCAGTTGAGTCTCCAAATGAGGATATGGCCCATCTGACACCTTGAACACCATCTTGTGAAACCCTGAATGGACTACCAGATAAACCATGCCCAAACTCCTAATCTGTGGAAACTGTGACTTGTTGAATATGTGTTGTCTTAAGCCTCTAAGTTTGTGGTAATTTGTTACATAGCAATAGGAAACGAATAGAACTAGTGATGTTACAAATGCCTTTAAAAAACATGATTCTCAACTTGGCTACATATTGAAAACAATTTGGAACTGCAAGAGTTATTTGGTACATCCCTCTTGCCTTTAAAAGGGAAAAAGATTTAAATAATTCTCGGAGAAATTTATCAGTATCGTGACAAAGAGCCTAACACCTTTCCAGGGAATGTTTCAACTACTTAATAAGTCATGCTGATAAAGATTTTCATGATATCTCATCTACAGAGTTAGAACCCATTTCATTAAATTCTCAGTCTTTCTTTAACCATACAAAATAGCTGTTTTCTAGTCTAGAAACTATATTCTGGAGTTATTATCAATCATTTTGTCCTCTAGAATGAAGAATTCTGATTATTTTAGTATTTCCTTTTCCTTTTCGTTATGATTTATTTATTTATTTATTTATTTATTTATTTTTCCAACGTTTTTTATTTATTTTTGGGACAGAGAGAGACAGAGCATGAACGGGGGAGGGGCAGAGAGAGAGGGAGACACAGAATCGGAAACAGGCTCCAGGCTCCGAGCCATCAGCCCAGAGCCTGACGCGGGGCTCGAACTCACGGACCGCGAGATCGTGACCTGGCTGAAGTCGGACGCTTAACCGACTGCGCCATCCAGGCGCCCCGATTTATTTATTTTTTATCATCTTTCCCATTTTTCTCTGGAACTTTCTATACTGGATATATTCTCTTGCTCTTACAGATTCAGTCATCCTTCTCCATTATACTAGTCTGGGCCCCAGGATTTGACTTGTATGGACCACAGTAATGGGCAGCCTTTTCCATTAATAACCATTTCAATTCCTTTAACTCTTTGTTCTAATATTTGTCTTTCGGTACATCTATTGACAGCCTATAAATTTTGATTCATTTACACACCCTGTCCCCATATACATATACTTCTATTCCTCTATCTAAACAAATTATATGTAACCCTGTTTTATTAAATAAATATTCTGTTTACATGATCATAGCTACATGAAAATTGTTCACAGTGGAGTACATCAAATACTGTTAATTCCTTTCCTATCTTGCACACTTTTCCCCCTAGACTTAATGATTGCACCATTTTCTGTCCATATTTTGTTCATTCCTATGAATCAATTATCAGTTCATCTCCAAACTTTCTTTTTTTGAATGTTTATTTATTTTTGAGAGAGAATGCACAAGTTGGGGAGGGGCAAGAGGGGGGCAGACAGAAGCAGGCTCTGCACTGACAGCAGAGAGCTCAACGCAGGGCTCGAACTCACAAACCATGAGAACATGACCTGAGCCAAAGTCAGATGCTAAATGACTGAGCCACCCAGGCTCCCCCATCCACAAACTTCTAAAGGAAGAAAAAAATCTCTTGATATGCCCAAATATATCAATATATATAGTTATCTTGTTTTCCCCCCTGAAATATATCCCTTCTGGAGCTTACTTTCTTTCTGCTCCACTCAGGACTGCTGCACAGTTGTAATCCTAAGAATCTTCTTCCACCATCATTCTGAAGATCCCTTTTACCTTTCTATGTCTTATATCCTCCTTTTTTTTTGAACCTATACTCATTGTTTGTTGGTTTGCTTTCTTCTTTTAGTGGCAAAAATCCTCTAAGAGCTTTCTGAGAAAGGATGGGTGAGAATAAATTTGGGGAACACTTAGTATCAGTAACCCTCTCACCTGATGGATAGTTTCTCTGGGTATTGAAATCTAAACTGGAGGCCATTTTTCCTCAGGATTTTCAAGGTATTCCTCCATTGTCTTCTAGTTTCCAATGTTGCAGTGTAAAATTCAATGACATTCTAATAATTTATCCTTTGTGAGGTGTTTTTGTTTGGTTACATTCAACAGCTTTCAGAATTTCCTTTTTCCAGTGTACTGAAATTTCACAATTATGTGTTTGAGGTAGAATAGGTGGCTCTTTTCTCATTTGCTGTGATAAACCTTCAATAGACTTTTCAATCTGGACTTACGTTCTTCAGTTCTAGGAATTTAAAAATGTACTTCTTTGATGATTTTATCACATATTTTTTCTCTGTTCTTTCAAGAACCTCCTCAAAATTATGTAGGGGCACCTGGGTGACTCAGTCAGTTAAACATCTGACTTAAGCTCAGATCATGATGTTGTGGTTTGTGAGTTTGAGCCCCACATCGGGCTCTCTGCTGTCAGTGCAGAGCCGGCTTCAGATCCTCTGTCTCCCTGTCTCTGCCCCTTCCCTGCTCTCTCTCTGTCTCTCAAAAATAAACATAAAAAATAAAAATTAAAAAAATTATGTAAATATTGGATCACATAGACTGGTGCTTTTTTTCTTTACTCTCTTTGTTTTACCATCTAGAATATTTCCTTCGATTTACCTTCAAACTCTTTGAGTTTTTAATCTCTCCCAGGCTCTTAATTTTAATATTCTTACTGACAGAATGCTTTGCTTTGTTCTTGTTTCATAAAAGGAGTATCTTTTATTTCTCTGAGGAAAATAATTGTGGAGTTCTTCTAATACTCTTTTGCCAGAGGATTTTTTTAATGCCCTCTGATTTCTTTTTATCTATTTCCTTTTATTTTAGTATCTGCCTTCAACTTGGAGGCTCTCCTCAACTGTCTGATGATCTCTCACTGTCCAGACTAAGGCTCTAAAATGGTAATTATAGGGGCACCTGGGTAGCTCAGTTGGCTAAGCATCTGACTCTTGGTTTCAGCCCAGGTCATGATCTCACCTTTTGTGAGTTCAAGCCCCACGTCAGGCTCTGTGCTGTCAGCGCAGAGCCCACTTTGGATCCTCTGTCCACCTCTGCCCCTTCCCTACTCACCCGTGTTCTCTTTTGTTTTCTCTCTCAAAAATAATAAACATTTTTTAAAAGAAAATATAAAATGGTAATTGTAATTTCTCTGTGGATGTGTGGGGCCTGGGGTTTCTCTGACCAGTGATCAGGACTTGGCCAGATTTGACTCCCAAGTATCAGTAGATGTTAAGTTTTTTCCCTGGTCTGGTCTGTTTCCTCAGACAAAAACTCGCCAGCATTCTGTATTGGGGAAGATATCTGTATGCCAGCATTCACAAATCTAGCATGAGAAAGGGATTAAGGAGTTTTATTCTCTATGTCAAGTTTCTCTTGATCCCTCTGTTTTCTTTTTTTAAATTGTTTTAAGTTTATTTATTTATTTTGAGAGAGACAGAGACAGTGCCAGTGGGGGAGAGGCAGAGAGAGAGGATCCCAAGCAGGCTCCATGGTGCCAGTGCAGAGCCCTATATGGACCCTGAACTTACAAAGCCATGAGATCATGACATGAGCTGAAACCAAGAGTCGAATGCTTAACTGAGCCACTCAGGCACCCCTAAATTTTTTTTTAATGTTTCTTTATTTTTGAAGGAGAGAGAGAGACAGAGCATGAATGGGGGAGGGGCAGCGAGAGAGGGAGACACAGAATCTGAAACAGGCTCCAGTCTCTGAGCTGTCAGCACAGAGCCCCACGCGGGGCTCGAACTCACAGACCGCGAGATCATGACCTGAGCCGAAGTCGGGCACTCAACCGACTGAGCCCCCCAGGGGCCCCTTGATCCCTGTTATTCCTGCTCACAGTTGGCCTTGATATTCCTAGTCCAGAGCTTTTCTGATTCAAGCTCCTTGCTGTAAAACATGCTGCCTTCAGCCAGGATGGCAGAGGAATAGCTGTCTGGCTACCGGGCCAGAGTAAACGAAGTGATAAGTGAAAGGAAGGGTGTCTAAATCAGCCCCGCCCAACAGAAAATAATTTGTACCACAAATGTGAGCCTCATATGTAATTTTAAGTGTCCTGTCCACATTTTTAAAAAGTTTTAAAATAAAGTGGATTGATTTTATCAACATTATACATTTGACCCGGTGTATAAAAAAATATTGTCCTCTCAATATGGAATCAGTATAAAAATATCAATGAGATATTCAGTCTTCTCTTTGTCATGTCATTCACATTTTCAAGATTTACATCTCAGTTTGGACGATTTTAAGTGAGGCTAGTGGCGACGGTAACAAGCAGTCCGGTTTTAAGGGATATGAAGTAAAACTATAAAACATGCAGGAGAAAACAGGATAAAATGTGCAACATTGAGATTCATAAAGCTTTCTTAGGTAGGCGACACGAAGCAAAGAACAAAAGAGAAAAAAATTTATGGAAATAGACCTCATCAAAATGAAAAACCTCTGCTCCCCAAAAGACACAGTTAAAGGAAATGAAACTCCTTGACCAAGGGCTTGTTTCCAGAATATACAAAGAACTCTCACAACTCAATAAGAAGACACACAATCCAATTAGATGTTCCTATCGCCTGATCTTTCCAGAGTTCCATGCTGGGCTTTGCCTGCTCTGGGGAGGTTCCATTCCTATGAGTTTAGATTTCAGTCCTTCTCTGGTATCTATCCTCTTTTTACCACCAGTGTCTGTCCTGTCTTCAATTTCAAACAACTTCTCTCTTCTATCTTTTCCCTCTTGTTCTCTTTGCTCTTGTGAGTTTGTGCATTCTTTACTCTTTTACTATCGTTTTCTAGAGATACCAAGAAGTGGTAAGATAAATACACATGTTCACTTTATCATATGTAACTGGAAGTCTTATCTTAGATGCAGCTTTAACAACATATTGTAAATGTATTTATTTATTTGTCTCACTGCCTGTTTCCCAAACAGATTATGAACTTCTCAAAAGCAGTGATGTTATTTTATTTTTTCTTTCTATCGTCAATACTCAGCACTGAGGGGCCATGTGACAAATGTTTGTTGACTGAATGAATGAATGAATGTCCATTTTATATGCACATATTTATCATCCCTTCTCCCTCTAAAATATAGGTTCCATGAGAGCAGGGATCGTGTTCACCATAGAATCCCTGTGGTCTAAAACAGTGCCTGTTCACGGTCGGTGCTAAAATGTTGCTGAAGGATGAACAAATGAATGAGTGAGTTTATACAACTTTATAAGCTTGAGCACATATTTAATTTTTTCTATTTTACCATTTTATTTAATTAGCAGGAATATACACACCGTAAATAATATACTTTAGAGGCTTAATTATATCTATTCATGTAATTTGCTGCTCAATGTCTATGGTTGGATTTATGTGCCTTGTTAGCTTGACTATTCAGAAATTATTGTGGTACCCTCAGTGACACTCGCAAGTAGTCAATCCAATCAGTTCATTAACGTGATTCAAATGATTAGACATCAACTGGTCAAGGAGTCATAATTCAATCATTAGGAAAATCAAAAGAAGAAAGAAAAAGAAAGGATGAAAGGATTCATATAGACATGGCCTTAGTTAGTTTGTGGTATTCGTTAGGCATTGAAAGCCATATACTTACTTAAGCCACTTAGGTGCTATTTTAGTACTTACCACAGTATAATGGAACACATCTTATCTCTGCTCTACTAAGTTTATTCATCTAATTGTTATAAATAATTTTCCCCCAGAATGCAAACTGGTGCAGCCATTCTGGATAACAGTATAGAGGTTCCTCAAGAAGTTAAAAAAGAACTACCTGGGGTGCCTGGGTGGCTCAATCAGTTAAGCCTCCACTTCAGCTCAGGTCATGACCTCAACAGGTCGGGAGTTCAAGCCCCGCATCAGGTTCTGTGCTGACAGCTCAGAACCTGGAGGCCTGCTTCACATTCTGTGTCTCTCTCTCTCTGTCCCTTCCCTACTTGTGCTCTCTCTCTCAAAAATAAATAAATAAACATAAAAAATATTTAAAAGAATAGAACTACCCTACAACTCAGTAATCACACTGCTAAGTATTTATACAAAGAGTACAAACATATTAATTAAAAGGGATACATGCACGCCGATATTTATAGCAGCATTATTTACAATAGCCCAACTGCCCATCAACTGATGAATGGATAAAGAAGATGTATATATATACTGGAAAACAATGACATCTGGCCATTCGAAATGATGTGGATGGAGCTAGAGAGTATTATGCTAAGTGAAATAACTCAGATTAAAAGACAAGTACCATACTTTACCTATATGTGGAATTTAAGAAACCAAACAAATGAACTTAGGGGGGAAAAAGAGAGGGAAGCCAAGAAATAGACTCTTAACCACAGAGAACAAACTGATAGCTGCCAGAGGGGAGGTGGGTGGGAGGGATAGCTGAAATAGGTGATGGGGATTAAGATGAGCACTTGCCGTGATGAACGCCGCCCAGTGTTGTATGTAAGTGTCGAATCGCTAAATTCTACACCCAAAACTAACACATACACTGTATGTTAACTCACTGGAATTTAAATAAAAATCCCACCTCCTCCAACAGCTTTCTGCAAGATCCCACCATGATTTTCTTCTCCGGCGGATGGGAAAAATACTCAACTGTTACAAGTTTACATTTCATCTCATTCAGTTCAATCTCTTTTGCAAACCAAAACCTTTCCATTTCATTTATTTGCATATACAAATGCCCTTCCACCAGAAAAGATTTTTTTTTAATGCTTATTTATTTTGAGAGAGAGACAGAGCACATGTGAGTGGGGGAGGGGCAGAGAGAGGGGGACAGAGGATCTGAAGCAGGCTCTGTGCTGACAGCAGAGAGCCCGATGTAGGGCTCGAACTCACAAACTATGAGATCATGACCCGAGCCAAAGTCAGATGCTTAACAAACTGAGCCACCCAGGTGCCCCAGATTTTTGATGATTTAAATATCACCATTTCACACTCACTTAAAATATTCCCACTTTTTTCTTAATGTGACTGGAATCATGGATACAGATATAAATAAAACACTTAGAGTAATACCTTTCAAACAACAAAGATCTTCAGAATTTTGCAATCTTAAATTAATGTACACCTGATTAGTACATATTAAGCTCTAAAACCTCAGTAAGGTGAACTGGCCTGGGAGGTCATGATAACTAAGTTTAAAGTTGTAGAGTTGTGTTGGTTTGTTTTTCCTAAGAAGCAGTTGAGAAACCAGTAATGTAGAATAAAAAAAAAAAAAAAAAAAGGATCAGTTATCTTAAGAACTCATTAGGGTGTTTCACAGGTTCCCAAAACTATGCTTCTCATAGCTTTGGAAACTGTTCTTCTTCTTTATGGAATGATTCCTTCAATCTCAAACTAAAGTTCTTGCTGAATTTGACTGTAAGATTGTATAAAATAAAATTTGATGAATTACATTCAAAGAATAAGTTACGCATTAAGAACTGTCTTTAAGAATGCTCTTTTTTTTTTTTATTTATTTTTTTTAACATTTATTTATTTTTGAGACAGGGAGAGACAGAGCATGAACGGGGGAGGGTCAGAGAGAGAGGGAGACACAGAATCTGAAACAGGCTCCAGGCTCTGAGCTGTCAGCACAGACCCAACGCGGGGCTCGAACTCATGGACCGCGAGATCATGACCTGAGCTGAAGTCGGCCGCTTAACCGACTGAGCCACCCAGGCGCCCCAAGAATGCTCATTCTTTAAAAATGTTTATCTATTTTGGGGTGCCTGGGTGGCTCAGTCAGCTGAGCGTCTGACTTCGGCTTGGTCATGATCTCACAGTTCCTGAGTTCAAGCCCCGTATCGGGCTCTGTGCTGACAGCTCAGAGCCTGGAGCCTGCTTCGGATTCTGTATCTCCCTCTCTCTCTGCCCCTCCCCTGCTCACGGTCTGTCTCTCCCTCTCTCTCAAAAATAAATAAACATAAAAAAATTTAAAAATGTTTATCTCTTTTGAGAGAGAGAGGGAGTGGGGGAGAAGCAGAGAGAGAGAGGGAGAGAGAAAATCCCAAGCAGACTCCACACAGCTAGTGTAGAGCCCATCTCAGGGCTCGATCCTATGAATCCTGAGATCACGACCTGAGCCAAAACTGAGAGTCGGGCGCTTAAGGCCAGGTGCCCCAAGAATGCTTATTTTAAAATAAAGGTGATTTATAATCTCACAATAGCATATATCCCACAATTTTGTCTTTGTTAGAAAATGGCTCAAATTTGGCTGGGCACAGATTGTATCTCTGAAGTGCTGCATTATCAAATCTAGGTACTTAAAGTGTAAACTTTACTGGTAATTTCTAGTAAATAAGAAAGCCTTCCGTCTGGAATGCTTTCCTTTAGTCTAGGCAGCCATGCTGCATTTCTGGTTCTTTTCTCTTTCCACGATTAGTTAAATCTCAGTTTCTTCTTTCAAAGGGGAAGTTTTGGGTTTTTAAAACTTCACTGTGTGACTTCAAGAAGCTGAAGTAGAAATGTGGGTTTTCCTCTGGTTGAAGGGGGAGAACCTAGAGCTTATAAATGTCACAGGTATTTCCAATAAATTGGAGGTCACCAGGAAAGATGTTAGGATAATAAATCTAGCCTCTAAGTATACACTCCCTTTACCCAGCGGGGAGCCTCCTGGGATCATTTGTCTGCTGTTCATTATCTTGTCTGCATTATTCAACAGCTCTGTTCTTGCTCAATGGGCTTCAGAGAGCTTTTAACAGCTGCAGGAACCTCCAATTTTTACTTAAGTTCTCTTTCTCCTTGTAATAGAAAAACAAAACAAAGCACCTCGAAGAATAGGAAAAGAAAGAAAACCTGTCTTTGATGCCCAGGATTTACCTACATAATTGAACCCAGGTCACAACTGAGATTGCTTATTTATTTCACATTTAACTGTATCAATGTTGCAATGTAATATTTGGATGCTAAAAGAGAAGGCTTACATTTAAATACTAACAATAGGAGGGTTTAAAAAAAATCCCAAGCCATCTAAATTGTATGACGAAATGACAAAAAAACCATTTAATTTCTCAGAGATGCTAAGGTTAGTTCTATTTTAAGAAAAACGCTCTTTTGTATTTGACACACCAAAAAAGTTGTGTTTTTTTTTTAATTACCAAAAAATCTACTACAGGATCAAAAGAGAGAATAAGCTTTGGAGGAAGGGAGGGGCCAGTTTATTAACTAGCCCAGATAAGAACCTCTGCATTTGAGTTGTTTCAATCAGGACATACTTAGCTACTCTTGGGTAAGCTGGTTCTCAGGAAGATTGACATTATTTATGATGATGATCTGATTTAACAGGACTTTCTTGAATCTAACCAACCTACAGCTGTTGTGCTAACATAAAGTATGATATTGTATTTATCAGCCGGGTGATGGATAAAGTGAACCAGTTTTTTGCCATGACCAGAAGCAGGACACCGACTTGAAAATAAAAATTCCTGATGACAAGAACTGCTAAAAATGCTTAGAAGGAATGGGCAGAGCAAGGATTACACCTCCAAAGAAGTTAATGGGCCAGCTTCAGGGACTTCGCAAATGCTGACTATTTAACCGAAGTTTTGTGAGATTCAGAGGACTCATGAGTATTTTCTTTAAAAAAAAATTTTTTTTAATGTTTTATTTTATTTTTGAGAGAGAGTTGGGGGGGGGGGGGTGGAGAGAGCAGGGAGACACAGATCTTAAAGCAGGGTCCAAGCTCCGCGCTGTCAGCACAGAGCCTGACTTGGGGCTCAAACCCACTAACTGTGAGATTGTGACCTGAGCTGAAGTCGGACGCTTAACCGAATGAGCCACCCAGGCACCCCCTCGTGAGTATTTTCTGATCAAGACTATGAAGACCCACTATGATCAATGTGTACTGGTCCCAGTATCTAAAGTAAAGAATATAAAAGGGCTAAGGTGAATGGAAAGATTTAAACAAAACAGCACTTAAAAATAAATCTAGTTCATGTCATTCATAAGGAATTATTTAGTTATCCAATAATAATGTGATTTCCAATCAAAACTACGTGATCTGTCTTTTTTCGAGAAAGGCTGTGCTTTGGACTAAAATGTGTTCAGGGTGGCAGTGGAAGGAAGGGATACTTGCAGACGAAATAAAGACATTTAAACTTGCTCCTGTAGCCCCGAGATTCTCTGATCTGCAGCAAGAGAATAAGGTCTGCAGAGGTGACAGTCCATGCCCAGAATGGAATGTCTTGATCTATGTATAATAACAAGGGACTGCAATTTCCTAGCATTAGATCACCATATTAAAAGCCAAGGGAGCTTTTCAGCACCACCATTTGATCAGATTAAGATCCTTAGTGTTGTACAAAACACAGCTCGTTAGCCACCCAAAGTCTGAAAGCATCTCTAAAGTGGCATAGAAATGCTAAGTAGTCTCAGACACCTGGACAATGCCCGACATCCCAGTAGAAACCAAGGACCTCCTCAATTATCAAGATATTTGTTACCGGGGAAAACCTAGATAATAAGCTGACTCTGTGATTGGGAAATATGTAAATAAATGCCTGAAACTTTTATGCAAACCCTTGGTGCGCTTTTAGCTGGGCCTCCCAAAGCACATTAATTACTATGAAAGCAAATATGACTTTTGTCATTTGCTCGATAAGCTGTAAGAATAGCAGCGAAACAAAACTGTAGCAGCGATCCACTGCCACTCAAAATTATTTTCTGAATTATTCAACACCCCAAATCTGAAGCTGCTTTCTTAAACTATCAGAATTCAGGAGGTAAAAGTAACATTTGCTCCAGAATATCAGGTCCAATTTTGCATTTGCTGTATGTATGAATTCCTTTTTGTAGTCAACCTCGCGATTCAGGGAATGCTTCTCATCATTACCATCCTATGGTATGCAGTCAGTGCATAATGGAAGTTTTTTGGTTTTTTTTTTTTTTTTTTTTAACGGGGCACCATTAAAGCTTCTCCAGCTTTACCAAGCGGGCACCCAGATTGACTTTGTGAAAATGACTCTAATGTTTTGTTTTTGGTTTGAATTTCGCCACCGCTAGAGTGAAGTCTCAGGTTTCAACCGTCAGGAAAAAGATAAGTCATTCACCAGTCAGTGTTCCTGGCTGATTTCCATATTATTTGCCAACCATGACAATTTCTGTAACAATAAGGAAAAAACGGACTCTCCCCAATGTGGTGTTTATACCCTGAATCTCACTTTTAAAAACCTTCCAACGTAAGTAAAGCTCGGATATAATTTGAGACAAGAAGGCAGTCGACTCACATAAAGTGATAGAAAATTCTAATCACTCGTTATCACAGTGTCCATGGCTGTTTTCGGAGTCAACGCCAGGATAGTGTAGTTGCTACAGACACCATCTGGCCTGCAAAGCCTAAAATATGAAATGACTTCAGTTCAGGTCATGATCTCGTAGTTCATGAGTTCAAGCCCCACATCAGGCTCGCTGCTGTCAGTATGTCAGCATGGAGCCCACTTCTGATCCTCTGTCCCCCTCTCTCTGCCCCTCCCCCGCTTGTGCTCTCCCCCAAAATAAGTATTTTTTTTAAATACTTCAAAAAATAAAATATTTACTCTCTAGCTCTTTACAGAAAGAGGGGCTAGGCTCTATACTAAAGGTAATACGTATTTTATTCTATTGAAACAGCTATGGTTCCAAAACATTCTAGAAATTGAATTCGTTCCTCACCATTTTAATCATTTGTGTATTCATTTCACTGAAAGAAGTTTCTTCCTCTCAAAGAAATAAATTGCCACCCTCAAAAGTTTCCGAAATTTGCGACTGCTAGAATAGTAGCACAAAGATTAGCACTTTTCTTTTCCTTATTTCTTGTCTTTGAAAAAATCCTCTCTTTCCATCTCTCTAAATGTTATACACGCGACCTCTATAATATTCGGGAAATTCCACAGCCCTTAGAAATGAATAAAAAACACTAGCTTTTTCTCAGCCAGTGCCAAGAGTCCTACAATATATATACTTTCCCACACAGGGTTGACAAACTTGGCCGCTGAAGCAGCTGTAAAAATGGAAATGCAATCACAGAAGGAGTTATCAGCCTTATGAATTGAGGCGCCTTGACTCTACTTGACATTCATTCTCAATTACCAAGTTCAGGCTTCTTGCCTTCATTGAGCAGCACTACAGAGCACCTCACATAAATGAGTGGATTCTGGGCAGCCATGATGCTGTCAGTCGCATGCTTCACTTCTTCAGAGGACTCAGGTCAGCCAACAAAGCTCTGAGCATTAAATTATTTCTGACAGCAGCCACGGGCTATTAGAATGTAACCCGCCTCTCTGTTTCAGATGTTTATCTTTGAAGAAACCACTCACATCTTTATTGCAATCGTAAAGTCTGTTGCAATGATTAAAAAAAAAAAAAAAAGACATTTAACCTGTTCCTACACTCTGGAGTAGAGCCCTGGATGTATTAATTGCCTTCTTTCACACTTTATCCACATCTAAGTTACAAGGTAAGAGTTGTAGAGAGTTCAAAAGGGAGGAGAGTTTTATGGAATCAACAGGACAGGAGGCTAGATGTGTCAGATAACTTGTCTCCCCAAGAAGATGGATGGAGATGAGTAGGGAAAGTCATACTTTATCCAGACATGCATGTTTTTGCTGCAAAGTATTTACAGTAACCTCATGAATTAGAAGATAAAGAAATATCTATGGCTTCCCTAGAATTTGGCATTTCATAAAACTGTCAAGTGTTAGAACCCAAAGGAATTTGTATTTTAGATATTTAACTTTTTCTTGAGTATCTAATATACACCAGACAATGCACTAAACAAGTACATAGATAACTTCCTGTTGGGTTCAGTGCTATTAAGGAAGGAATATAGTAATTTGAGGTCTAGTGGAAATGGTCTGCATCAGGTTAGGGGATCAGTAAGTGTCAAGCAAGCGTTCTCTAAGGAAAGGGATTTTAAACTCAGATGTGAAAGAAAAGAGGATGTCAGGAAGGAAAAATGTTCCATGGCCAAATGGCCAATTCCCTTCGGGAAGGAATATAGTCCTTTCAGGTGAGGGAACAGGTCAATAAGGTTTAGAGATATAATCCGGAAATTTTGATTCCATCAACATGAATAATATTCCACTTCCCAGGAAGGCATACTGATTAAAATTGAGATTTTAATTTTTAAGAAGGAAGTGTGTTATGAGCTAAATTATTTAATTTGTAATTGTGCACTAGGTTCGCTAAATCATGTGGTTAGTAGAAAAAAATTAAAGTTCTGGAAAGTACACGACATGAAATCAACAAAATGTGTTCGTTATCTGAATTTTCTCAGCTTTTTGGTATTATCCTAGTCATAGCAGGAGATTATAAGGTATGGGGATAGAAATTCCTATCTGTGCCCACATCACCATGACTAAGATCCTTTCATTCTAGAAACCGTTTGCCTAGGAAAGTGCTCAAGGAGACCCACCAGTTCTAGGGCCATGTTGCATCCTCGTTTCCTATAAAACCATATATGACAAAACCTATTTCTTTCATTTATGTAGAGCTCTGATAAATAAATCACTAAGGAAAGGGCCAGAAACCCAACGAGAAAAAGGGAATAAAAGATTTAAACAGGCAGTTTACAAGAAATGCAAGTAGCCTTGAACATGAAAAGATGTTCCACCCCTGCTCTCAGTGAAAGAAAGTCAAATTAAATCATATGAAGCTACCATTGTCAATGGCTCAATTAGCAAAGGTGAACACACTTGATAATGTTTCATTATGGCAACATTAAAAGGCTTTGGGGGACTTTCACATTTACTGTTGATGAGAGTACAAACTGCTACTCTCTATGTGTGGGGAAATTTACAACATGGATCCAAATGAAAATTCGCATCTCTTGACTGAGCGGTCTCCACTCTAAAAGTTTATCTTAGTGCTCGCTTCGGCAGCACATATACTAAAATTGGAACGATACAGAGAAGATTAGCATGGCCCCTGCGCAAGGATGACACGCAAATTCGTGAAGCGTTCCATATTTTTAAAAAAACAAACAAAAAAAAACCTATATTTAAAAAAATAAATAAATAAAAAATAAAAGTTTTTCTTACAGCTATTGCTCCACTTATAAAAGAAAGAGTAATTTTGAAGATACGACGGTAGCATTGTTTGTTAAAGAAATAAGAAGTGGAAGCAGCCAAATTGCTCAACAATTGGGTTCTGAATAAATAAAATACACCATCTGGGTGATGAAATACTATGCAGCCATTAAAAGAATAAGGTAGATGTAGCCCTGTTTGTTGATATGAAAAGACAATCAACATATGGTAAATGCAAAAGGCAAAGGACAATATGCATAGTAAAACTCATTTTCCTAAAGGTAACCAAATACGTGTGTGTGTGTGTGCGCGTGTGTGTGTGTGTGTGTTATGGCCTGAATTTTGTTCCCCCAAACTCATATATTGAAACCTTAACCTCTAATACCTCAGAATATGACTATATTTGGAGATAGGACCTTTAAAAGGGTAATTAAGTTAAAATGAGGTAATTAAGTTAAAATTAGGGTGGGCCCTAATCCAACCCTTCTGATGTCTTTATAAGAAGAGGAGATTAGGACACACAGAGAAACACGAGAGATGCACAGGCACAAAGGAAACAGTGTGAGGACCCAGCGAGAGGTCATCTGTGAGCCAAGGAGAGAGGCCACAGGAGAAACCAAACCTGCTGATACCTTAATCTTGGACTTTTAGCCGTCAGAACTTTAACAAAAGAACTTCCTGTTGTTTCAGCCCCCCAGTCTGTGGTTCTTTGTTATGGCAGCCCTAGCAAACTAATACAACAGGTACATGCATATATGCAAATGGCACGTTTCTGGATGTATGTCCGAGAAATATTGGTAATCTTTACCTTTGGAGAGGGTGACTAGAGATCTGAGATGGAAAAGAGACTAACTTTTGTACTGCTTTAACTTTTACCATGTATACTGACTTGGTGGGTTTGAGAATTTCAGGGCTGATCAAGGAAAAGCCAGGACCACGAGACGGTATTACTACACATCATGCTTTATTGGGCAGCACTAAATGGGCTTGCATGAGAGAGGAAGTCTCTCGCAGAAGAGACCTTCCAGAAATGTAGGTCTACTAACCAAAAGGGAAAGAGGGTCGGAGAATTCTCAGGGGACCAGGGAATTAGAGAGGGGACTCACATGTCCAGGCAATGTTACCCATCAGCAAGGTAGGGAGCCTCTGGGTCAGAGAGCTCTGAAGGGCGGCAGCAGTCTGTGGTCTTTTATGGTTGAAGGGTTTGTCTTATGCTATTGCTAGCAGATTCTGGATGTCGTCTTGTGGGGCATGCAAAGCAACTGGCTCTAAATGGCTAAAAATTGGTTTATTTGGATTATACTTAAAGCAATTAGATGTGTAAAAAACTGATCTTGACATCAGCAGGCTTTGAGCTCACAGTCCAAGACTATTGCAAAGAAGTAAACTTCATAGGGGCTAATATACAGGAGCCATCTTTAACCCATTTATACATCATCACCGCCATCATCATCATCATCATCATCATCATCATCAAATATTTAGTAGGAAAAACAAGATCTGTCCAGGTAGATGTTTCACCCTCTGAAGAATAAGATATCAGGCATTTTTCTCTCTACTGTCCTCCACTAGGAGACCTCACCCCAAAGATTTCCATGATCCATTCATTAAACAGCTACCTCCTCCCTTATTCTGATTCCTTCTATGCCATGTTTTGTTTTGTTTTGTTTTGTTTTGTTTTGTTTTGTTTTTACCTAAAGCTGACAAGCTGGTATGTTCTGAATAGCAGGATTTTACCTCTCCTGGGAATTCTTTCACATTTTCTTAAAGTGAATTGATACACAGTCATTGGTAATATTTCAGAGCCAATATGTCTAGAGAAGAAAATGCTATCTGAGATATTTAGGTTATTCCTACAAATAGAATGGCTGCCTTCCCAAGTAGCAGAATTACCCCCAACTAAGGCTTGGTGAGGAATATAGGACAGTGAAATCTTGCATGGTATGATTTGACTAAACATCCTCTAAGGTTAATTAAAAAAAAAAAATCATTCTATGATCTAATGCAAGTGGGTATTGGAAAAGTCCAAAATGAGAAAGATCAATGAGAGCTGATACAGTAAAGAGAGGGAATTTTCATAGAACTGTCAGGACTTGAGCTAAGTCTTCAATGATGGACAGCCTTTGTATAAAAAAGCAGACAAGTTTGTAGGCAAGAGAAATATAGGATCATAATGCCAAGTTCCCGCTCCTAGCAGGGTGAACCTGGCAAGGGCATCCACCCCAAGAGTTTCTACCAAAGAGCAAGGTCCAAGACCAGCTAAGACGTCAAGACAGAGTTCTTACTCATAGATAGGGGCCATGGCAAAAGAAGGGGGGGGAGGGGGTGTGAGTGATCGCTTGGAGGGAAATCAGAGTTAGACCTAGAGAAGCAGATAAACTTTTCTGGTCTTCAGCAACGTTTATTAAAGTGCAAACAATCTTTGTGAAGACTTTGCCTGAGCTGCTGACCATTTATTTAAATAGCATAAATTCCTGGTGGTTTTCAAGCCTATGCAAAGCTCAAAAGTAATATAAAACTTCTTTATCTGTATTCAAAACCCTAGAGAATCTATAGCTGACATGCCAACAAAATATCATAGGTGAGGCCAAATGGCCTAGGAGACTAATTGAAACTCCATTGTGACACAGTGGAGCAGAGAGCATTGCAGAAAGAAAAGTGAAATAGAAATGGGGGCAAAATACCAAAACTCAATAGGATTAATAAAACATCACCACTATTTGTAAATGTTCAGTCAATTATAATCAGCCCTGGAAATGTTTAACATAGGAAATGTATGCCTTTGCTCTGAGCCTTGTGATGATATATATGGCTCATACTTCTCACTTCACTGAACACAAATATGATTATTACAATGAAAAGAAGAGAATTTACTATACATTTGGCAGTTTCAAACATCATTTATAACTCACAGGGACAGATTATTGATTAAGTCGTTGTATATCATCTGAAATCTCCATCACTTAGTCAGAGTTCAGTTACTGGACTTGTTAAGTGATATTAAATTAAGAAAAACAAAATTTCCAGTTGTGTCTATAACAAAGAAATAAAATACATTAAGATGTCATTAATGACTATTAAGATATCAAGGGTTCTCTTGTGCTATAAAATTTACTGTGTGTTTCCCAAATTATTATTTCATTGTTTGAATATTTTTATAGATATAGAAAATAAGACTCAGAGGGATTATTTGGCAAAGTTGGAACTGTAACCTATGCCTTCTTTTCTAAACCAAATGTGTTGTCCATCAAATTATGTTGATGTCCAAAAAAGCAGAGTTCCCTCCAGCGTGTTTCTAAAAGCACACTTTCACTTGTATCCAGCATGGGTGTTCAAGCCCTGGTACTCAAGTGTGACAGGGTCTGTTCTGCTTTTTGATGATTTTTAAAATATTTTAAATATTACCCTTCTTCTATCCAAACCTATTCAGGACCAAGTTTCCAAGATTATCAAGAATACAGAGAATAAATACATTCTGAAGATTAATTGCATAATATAAACATTAGTCAAGTGACTGTTACTGATTTCTTGTTTAATGAATGTTAGATATAACTGCTGAATTACTGAATAAGCATTGGACTTTAGCCACTGTTTAGCTTTATTACACAAGAATTTTTCATTGAGAAGGCAATAAAATAGCAGGATGAACAAAATATAATCCCCAAAATAAAGAGTAGCTATTTTCATTGGATTCTATATGTAAGCCTGCAACCATATTTTAAGATTGTGCTTTATTCACTTTACATGGTTATGAATATATCCTTGTCTCTACATAGTTTTTCTAGTCATATTTCAATGGCTGTATACTATGTTCATGGATATAGTTTTGACTTTAACTATGGCATTATCACTTTAAGGTTAAATGTAATGGGGGCGTTTGGGTAGCACACTTGGTTAAGCGTCCAATCTTGATCTCAGCTCAAGTCATGACCTCACAGTTCATCAGTTTGAGCCCCTCATCAGGCTCTGCACTGATGGTGTGGAGTCTACTTGGGATTCTGTCTCTCCTCTCTGCCCCTCCCCCACTTGTGTGTGAGCCCTCTCTCTCTCTCTCTCTCCCTCTCTCTCTCTCTCAAAATAAATAAATAAACTTAAAAAAATTTTTTTAAAGTTAAATGTAATGGTAATAATTTCTTTGGTAAGCTTTAGGTATTTGAACTTAAATGATACAAGCCACTAATTTTTTTTTCAGTCAGTTATTATTGTAATGATTTAGGCTCTTGAAGCCATTGTAATCCTAAGATACGAACTAACTTAATTCAAATTGGAAAATGTGAAAATGTACCTTAAAGGTACAAATTAATTTCAGAATAAATACCAGATGATTTTGATTTGTTTCACATAAAATCTATATCAATATGTTTTGTGCTTCTTTGGGGATATTTCCTCCACATTATTTTTGTGAGAAATAAAGGGGAAAAAAACAACTTTGGTAAATTAGAATGTAGCGAGTTTGGAATAAAAAGAATGGAATCCTGTTTATGATCATTATGTTGTTAGGATGTACGATAATTGTAACATATCTGAAAACACCATTTGGATATTTATGCTATCCTGGTTGTTGTGTTTTGTTTTTTTTTTTTGAAAAAATTTTTAAATTTTTTTCTTTAATCTTTGTTTATTTTTGAGAGAGAGAGAGAGCTGGGGAGGGCAGAGAGAGAGAGAAACACAGAATCCAAAGAAGGCTTCAGGCTCTGGGCTGTCAGCACAGAGCCCGACGCGGGGCTTTAACTCACGAACCACGAGATCATGACCTGAGCTGAAGTCAGACACTTAACTGACTGAACCACTCAGGTGCCCCTATCCTGGTGGTTTAATACTTGATTGCCACCCCTGCTTCAGACCATACAACAGTGTGATTTCATTTGAGGTCAAATCCCATGTGAGCACAGTTGACTGAAGCAAATTTTCATCTCACCAAAACATAACACATTTGCCAGCCTGTGCAGGCCAACACAGATGATTTAGGGTATAACTGACTGCGACTGGCACTTACTCAAGCTGTGACATTTTCTGTCAGCAATTGGGTAGTATATGGAAAGCCAATGGAACAATTACATGTTACGGAAGACAACTGGATTTTGGAAAAGAAGGAAATAGAAAACAAGCCAGGTCTTCCACTTCAAACAGGTAGTGAGGAAGCTACAACACTGGCCATCTTCCCCTCTTCCAACAGTGTGACTGTCAGGGAAAGAGAGAACACTGACTTGACTAATATAGGATGAAAGCGTTTGGAGTCTTCTGTTTAGAGAATGCAAATGAAACAAAAAGAATGTTAAGTAAAAGGACCTAGAAACCACCAAAAATTAAAGGAAGATGGAAAATGATATTGACAAAATATCGTTCAATTGGCAAATCGAGGAGAGAGAGAAAAATCAGAAGGTGAGTGGAAGAAAAAGGAATGAAAAGAATAAGGTAGGAGAGGGGGAAACAATTCTTAAAAAATTGACCAGGGGCATGTAGGAAAATACTAAGCAAAATAAAAAACCTGCAGCATGAATACATTATTTTATGTGCTTCCTGTCTCTAATAATTAAATAAATGCAAAATAATGTAACAATGATGCATCATTTTGCCTGGCCCATTAGCAAAAATTTAAAAGAATATTATTATCTAGTTTGGGCAAGGAGATGGGAAAACATTCTCCTACACTAGTGATTTATTGTTTTATTTATTTATAAATAAATAAACTGTATGAAGCTACTGGAGAAAACCTTATTAACATATTCATACTCACTGAGTCAACAATTCCCTTTACTGGGGAGACACTTATACAAGTGTGAAAAGATATATGCATACCGATATCCCCTGCAGAATTGTTTATGAATATGAAAAGTTGGGTGGGAAAATCTGTGTATGAGTAGGGCATTAGTTAAATAAATTATTGTATATCCCATAGTGAAATGCTATATATGAATCTCAAAGCATTAAGAAAACCTTATAAGGGTGCCTGGATGGCTCAACCATTTGAGGTTCAGACTCTGAGTTTGGCTGAAGTCATGATCCCAGGGACGTGGAATCGAGCCCGGCATCAGGCTCTGTGCTGTCCCTCTCTCTCTGCCCCTCCCCCCTCTCAAAATAAATACATGAACTTAAAAAAAGAGAAAATCTTATATTAATGTATTAGATTAATGTATTACATGAAGATGTCCGTAATATTAGCAGCTTTAGGGTAGCAGTTATTGTATTACTCATAACAACCATAATAAAAAGTTAATATTTACTATTTTGCATGTTGTACTAAGCCTTTTTATAAGCATTATCCAATAATTTTCACAAGAACTTTATGATGTGAGGTAGTATTTTTACCTGCATTTGACAGGCAAGAAGACTTGAGACTCAGAGAAATTAAGTAATTGGCCCAAGGGGGCTAGAAAGGGCCAATTCTAGGTCCTGAACCCAGATAAACGTGGCTCCCAAGAATGGACTCTTACTCTAGATTCCCAAAGCATAGTTTGATAGTCATTTTGTAAAGAAAAAAGTAATCTAGTAAATACAGACAGAAAAAAACAAATCAGAGTATTCACCAGACTGTTGGTATTCTTTATCTGCTGTGGAGGAAATTATGGAATTAGGTTACGTTCCTTTTTATTTCTGCAATGTTAATACCTTTATAATGACATATATTGTTTTGTACCAAGAAGAAAATCAGTAAGATTAATAAATTGCTCGCTTTCTGAAAGTTAATTGCAAAGCAGTACTCTAAAATTATTGAAGATGTCTTTCATCAATGTTCTCAGAACTTCCTAATCAAGGATTCCCGAATCCCAGTCCATGAACTGAACACATCACAATCACCTTAGGAGTATTTTATTGCATATACCAATTTCTTGGCCCCAAATGCCTCATCCTATCCAGTTCAGTACATCTGGGATGGGACTCTGGAATTTACGTTTTTTAAAAGCTCCCCAGGTGATTCTGATACCCAGCCAGGTTTGGGAATCACTGTCTAAGAGAATGTGATTTATGTAGATCAAAAGAGAAAAGAGAGAAAGTGCACCATATGGTATGTTAACTCTTTCTTTAATTTCATTTTAGAGGTGACTTCACAGAGAAAGGATTTCTAAATCATTGGTACACATAATTCAGAAGATACCTATTCCCAAAAATGTGGCAACAGCTTTGGCCATCTGAAATATGACAATAATTCACATTTACCATGGAATAGAGGAAGGGAAGATGTTTGGAATGTTCTGTAACTGAGTAATTAATCAGTGTGGCATTAGAGCACAGATAGACATCTAGACCCACAGAGCATAGCATAGAGCACAGAAACACATCCAAGTGTATAGGATGCATGGGCAGCGAGCTATTTCTATGGGGGAAAATTAGTATTAACAATAAACAGAATGCTTGAGGCTTGTTGGGTATGCAGATTTCTTTTTAAAGAGGGACAGCTTTTTTACGACCCCCACCCCCGCCCAAATTCTTCTACTTCTCCAACTGCTTACAGTCAATTGACTTCAGCTTCTCTCAAAGTTTTTGCATTTAGGTTTGAGAGACATAGAGATTGTGAAAGCAGGGGAGGGGCAGAGAGAGAGGAGGACAGAGGATCTATAGAGGGCTCTGTGCTAGCAGCAGACTGCCCGATAGAAGGCTCAATCTCAGGAACCGTGAGACCACGACCTGAGCTGAAGTCCGACAATTAACCAACAAGCCACCCAAATGTACCACCCCCCATCAGCTCCCTTTAAACACTAGTGTTTCCTGGAGTTCTTTCCTTGGTTGCCTGCCATTTTCTTCACTCCGTGTGCCCTCGTGGGCCAGCTGCTCATCCATTCTCATGACTTTGACTACCAAGGACAAAAGGATATTCCAAATCTATTCTATTCTTTCCAGTGGAAGCTTCCGTTTTAAATGCCAGAGCCATATTTCTAATATTTAATGGATCTGCAAGGCACCTTCCACTTAACACACCCACTCATTATCATCTGTCACTGTGTCTTCTACTATAATCACAATCTCGGTTAATAAAATTACCACCCAACCAGTCTTCCAAGGTAGAAATTTGTGAGTCTTACTTAACTCTGCCTTCTTCCTATCAAGTGACCGCAAAGTCCTGTAATTTATCCCTCAAAATTATCTTTTGACATCTCTCCATCCTATGACCCCCGCCTTAGTCCCAGTCCGCAGCATGCTTGCCTCTAGACTGCAAGTCTCCTGTCTAGTGTCCCTTCCTTCCCTCTCTCCAGTGTTTTCACCATATTCCCATAGAGAGTAGTTTGCCTTAAAATAAAAGTGGGGGAAAAAACCCATGCCTGCTACTCCCCTTCTAAAAGGACCGGTAGTTGCAGAAGTCTACATAATGAAGTTCAGATTCCTTGCTTGGCAAATGACAATAATAAGGGCGATATGGTATATTGAGTCCCTATTTTACATATGAACCAAATGAGGCCCCAAGAGGCTAAGTATCTTCCCCAAGGTGACAGAACTCCTTACGTGGCAGAGCTGGGATTTCCTTCTAGGCTGGCTCCAACTCTGCAGCCCATGCTTGATTCCAGTCTCTTTCTTGACCTAATCCCTCTGTGTACACATCTGTCCCCTCAAATAAGCTGTGAAATCCCCAGGACAGGAAAGATGTCTTCTTCACTTCTGATCCCCAGTGTCTAACACTGTGGCACAGGATAGGTGCTTAACATATGCTTGTTTAAAAAAAAAAAAAATGGATCAAGGGACAGAGAAAGAAAGGAAGGAACTGAAGGAACTAGTGAAGATGTTTTAAGAAGAACATGATGCCGGGGCACCTGGGTGGCTCAGTCGGTTAAGCGTCTGACTTCAGTTCAGGTCATGACCTCGTGGTTTGTGAGTTTGAGCCCTGCCTTGGGCTGTGTGCTGACAGCTCAGAGCCTAGAACCTGCTTTGGATTCTGTGTCTCCCCCTTCTCTCTTTGTCCCTTGCCCACTCACACACTCTCTCTCTCAAAAAGAAATAAACATTGGGGCGCCTGGGTGGCTCAGTTAAGTGTCTGCCTCTAGCTCAGGTCATTGTCTCATGGTTCGTGGGTTTGAGCCCCACATTGGGCTCTGTGCTGACAGCTCAGAGCCTGGAGCCTGCTTGGGATTCTGTGTCTCCCTCTGTCTCTGCCCGGTCCCCACTCATGCTCTCTCTCTCTCTCTCTCTCTCTCAAAAATGAATAAACATTAAAAAAAGAACATGATGCTGTTTTATTTTTTTACTTTAGTTTTATTATTTTTTAATATGAACTTTATTGTCAAATTGGTTTCCATACAACGCCCAGTGCTCATCCCAACAGGTGCCCTCCTCAATACCCATCACCCACCCTCCCCTCCCTCCCACCCCCCATCAACCCTCAGTTTATTCTCAGTTGTTGAGTCTCTTATGGTTTGGCTCCCTCCCTCTCTAACTTTTTTTTACCCCCTTCGCCTCCTCATGGTCTTCTGTTAAGTTTCTCAGGATCCACCTAAGAGTGAAAACTTAGGGTATCTGTCTGTCTCTGTATGACTTATTTCACTTAGCATAACACTCTCCAGTCCCGTCCACTTTGCTACAAAAGGCCAGATTTCCTTCTTTCTCATTGCCACGTAGTACTCCATTGTGTATATAAACCACAATTTCTTTATCCATTCATCCATTGATGGACATTTAGGCTCTTTCCATAGTTTGGCTATTGTTGAAAGTGCTGCTATCAACATTGGGGTCCAAGTGCCCCTATGCGTCAGCACTCCTGCATCCCTTGGGTAAATTCCTAGCCGTGCTATCGCTGGGTCAGAGGGTGGATCTATTTTCAATTTTCTGAGGCACCTCCACACTGTTTTCCAGAGCAGCTGCACCAGTTTGCATCCCCAGCAGCAATGCAAGAGGGTTCCCGTTTCTCCACATCCTCGCCAGCACACATGATGCTGCTTTAAATATCTGAAGAAGTGACGTGTAGAAATGGCTTTATCCTTCCTGTAGAATAATGGATGCTCTAACCTGAACTCCATGAATGAGTTCAGGGAAGCATGTTTCTATGATAACAGTCCATACCATTAATAAATCTCACAAAGCCTTCAGTGACCCCAAATAAAAATGTTTAGAACTATTTCTCCAGAGGAGAACCAGTGAGCAGATGTTACTGGGAAGCCAGTTTCAGATCTCTGCAAAAAAGGAAATTTACAACAAGGAGAGCTGTTTGAAAATAAAATCTTTACAGCAAAATGTCAAAAGCTCTGGATCAATGGAAACCATCAGGCAAAAGCCAGATAAACATGTCCAAAGATACAGAGAAAGGAATCCATAGAATTCTGGGAGGGCTGAAAGGTACTCTAGGAAAATTTCCACACTCGACCTCTGCGATTCTGTAATTCTAAGGTGCAACCCATAACACATTTATCAGTTCTTTTTTAACTTTGCAAAGATTTTGATTATTTTTAGAGGCATCACAGCATCTCTCTCAGTCTTTTACCTTCCCAGGTACTCCCCTTTAAGGATCATCTTCAGGTTTCTTTGCATTTCTTAATAAACGTAAAAACTCACGTGTAAATCCTGTTGACATCTGCAGGCACTGGTAATTCCTATTTTTCAAGTCAGATAGCCTCCTTAGTCCATTATGAAGCCAGATTGCTCATTTGCCATGTAGGTCCATAGATTATTGAGATGTTAGTTTACATTATATCAAACTTCGAAGCATTAACTGCAAAAATAATTGTTCCGCTGGCCAAATCCCTTTGAATGCCTGAATTACTTTATTGAGTGTGGTTTTCCTTTCTCCTCAAAGACATTCTTCATTCCATCCTCACTGTTGACATAACAAAAATGGTAAAATATTTACCTTGCTCCTCTTCAACAGATGACATCACAAAAAAGTCAATTTAATGACACGTAGGAGATTTTCTCAGTAACTTTTCCTACGTTTATCTCATTACTGGCAAGTCCAGGTGATTGAAAGGATGCAGTGAATTTAAAAGAAGATAGATTTGGCCAAAGGTGGGAGTTATTCATAAAATAATAACAGTAAATATTTACCATTTTGTTTATGCCCTGAAGTCCATTGTATTCTACTTAGCAACATTAATATATATTCTTTTATGAAAAGTATCCCTCAGAGTCAAGATTGAATAAGTAATCCTTTTCAGTGGTATGTATTAAAGTTTATATCCCTGTGTTATCAAGGAATAAATTAAGACCTTTGCTCCACTATTTCTAACAGTTGAACTTTTGTGATGACCCTTTCAAAAGGATAAATGAGGTATGAAATGGACTGCCTTCTTGCTTTTCAGTGGGAGAAGTCACAGTTGAGGCAAATGTAAATGACTTTCATTGTTTTCGACGACACAAGTCAAAGAAAATGCATGGAAAAAAACCCATTTATTCTGAAGGTTAACTAGTGCCCAAATCTGGTCAATATTTGCTGCCATCTGCTGGTCAAAAGAGAAAGTTGCAAGGAATGGGGAAACGCGTAGAGGGAATTTGATCTGTTATTGAGATGCATTTCTATAGGGTAGGAAGGGATTAATTATCCAGAATTATGCTCGTAAAAATATACTGTGCACCCCAGCTTCAGAGCCAGTCCCTTCTCAGTGGCAGAGGAGAGATAACGGCCAGGTGGCTCATGGGCTGCCTGCCCACAGGGTATAAGCATTTGCTCTGGTCCACGAATCTGGTCGCCGGCACCGTCCTTTCAAGCTCCTCCTGCCTCACCTTCAGGCAAAGCAATAAAGCCCGTTTCCCACTGCGCGACATTTCCTAAAACGTTGCCGCAAGGAAAACTGGCTTTTCTTGATCAGAGATGGCAAACGAGGTTAGATACATATTTATGTGGGTGTTGATTTTAAAATAAGGGAAATTCACATAAAAGTCTGGATTGCCAGCTCCTTCTGGAAAATTCTACTGTTCCCCTATGGCTGGGGCATACTAGATGAGGGGCCTGCTCATCACAGGGACCCTACTTCCTGTTATCTCCTCGAGCAGGAGCCTGAAGGTCAGAGGTCACTTATTATTCTCACTATATATACATCCTCTCTCTCTCTCTCTCTCTCTCTCTGTATACACACACACACACACACACACACACACACACGATCACATATGTGGTTAAAAGTGGATACTTTTAACCTATAGGATATTTTAACCTACTGGTTGCCCTCTCTTGCATCAGTTAGTAACGCATACCTAGATTATCAGGGATGTCATGGACTTGACTCAAACTTATGCTTCCCCTTTCCTCTTACAGATAGTTATCACCATTGAGATGTGTATCAAAGCTTTTGGGCCAGTCTTCCGGGAACTTTTTTTCAAGATGGCCGACGGCACTACAAGGAGATCACTTTTTTTGCTTTCCACCTTCCTTTTTTTTCTACAGCAGACAAGTTGGCCGGAGCTTCAGCAGCTAGCTTGGATCCTGAGTAAACACGAGGCTGGAGGTCAGGGGCTCCACATAATGAAGAAAAAAGATGGCACAAACTTAAATCTCTGATAACCACAGAGCTACCTACCATCCCAGCTCTGGACTGTCCCCAGTAGGCTTCTTTTACTGGAGAGAAAAATCAAACTTGATCTTGTTTAAGCCACTTATTTGAGTTTTCGGTCAAAAGCAGCTAAACCTGATATGTCGTATCTTTAACGAAACTGGGCCAATGAGAGAGAGACTGAGAAGGCTGTGTGTTTCAAGCAATATAGGAGATTCTAATACTTGGTATCTGAGTGTTCTAATCAGCTGGGTTTACTGGGTAAAAGGAACAGAAGGGGTATGGATATCAGCTCAATAAAGTCCTCCTGGGTGAATGCCATTGGCTTCCTTGGGGCAGGTGCTGTCTTAGGTCCGTTTGCTGGAAAACAGTTTGAGGTGGAGATTTGCGTGCAGGAGGGAAGGAAACAGGATTAGGCAGAGGAGCTGAGCTGCAGAGCAGTCCCAACAGAGTGCTCAGGATCTGTTGAAAAGTTCTGGAGCTGAGGCAGCCTTGCATGTGTTATGCTGTGTCATGACAAGGGAGCTGAGTCTTTTTATCCCCGCATTAGCCAGTCACTGGATGCGAGCTGCCCCTGGAGGGGAGGCCTGAACTTGCAGGTGGAAACACCGTCCTGCCCAGGGCAGTGCTCAGAGTGGGGCTCAGTTGTGAACTATCAGAAGTTGAGGGAATGAATGAATCTTGGTCCTGAGAGGAAGCAGATAGGTACCTTACAGCATCCTCCTGGCTATTTACATATTAGGGTGTAATTCCTGTCTTCTAAATTTTGCATAGTATTCTTACCATTATTTCATTTCTTAATAAGTTGGGACTAACAACACTTCTGACCCTTCACTGTGTGCTCTTGGATCAAAGGTAGGGCAGGTTTCCACCATGACTAGGATTAGTGGCTGTGAACAGCCAGGCTGGGTAATAATTCGTTGTATTCACCCTGTTAGGGGAAGAGAGTATTGCCTATAAGAGTGGATAAACAAAACTTATTGTAAGTACTGTGTTTGGAGGGGCAGGTGTTCAGGCAGATAGATACCAGTAATGTAAAGCAACCAGGGACAACGGAGCAGATCTTTTCTCATGGCAGGCGCCTCCCTGTTGCCTCCTTGAAGTTTCCGTAAGACCTTCCTAATCCTTGACAGGTCCCTTACCTCCCATCAGTGGTGGCTGGCATGGCACCCCTCTGGCTGTCTTCGCAAAGCTCTCAGCTGCTCTGCCGACCTGCTGCCCTAATGATTCTGGTATCAAGATAAAAATCACTATTGACTTTCATTAGTTTTGAGATCGGAGCGAACAGAAGTAGCTTGTTTTTAAAGCCAGGTGAGCTTGCCCACCATATGGGTGTTAATTACAGATCCATGTGAGTGCATTGACTTAACAGGGGGGCAACTGAACATATCCGTGGTTTCCACTGATCCCACAGCAACGCTCTTTAATTGCTTGCATAGACTGATGGCTTCTGTAATGCTGAAAATAAACCTTTAAAGTAGGTCATTGGGGAAAATAGAAATTTCAAGATTGAAGAGGAAATTATGATCGAATTCACCGTGATTAAGTACCCAGTTTCTTACACAGTATTGAAAAGGGAAATTTCAAAATGATTCATTTATTAAAATATGTAAATACACACAGTATACATATAATTCAATCCTTTACAATGATTGGGTTCTAGTAAGACTGAAAAATCAACGCAGTTAAATAGAGTTCCTTTTTACAAACTGGGTGCAAACACCTTCTCAAATTTACATGATTTTGAATGAAATTCTTGAGAAAGGAATATCCAGATTGGTTAAGATATATGTAAATCATCATAACTCTGACAGCATGTTTTATCTTTATTGGTTCTTTTTAGTAAACATATAGCAATGTATAAAAGTTAAATGTGTGGGGCGCCTGGGTGGCTCAGTCAGTTACGTGTCCAACTCTTGATTTTGGCTCAGGTCAGGATCTCACAGTTCATGGGATTGAGCCCCAAATGGGCTCTGTGCTCACAGCGCAAAGCCTGCTTGAGATTCTCTCTCTCCCTCTCTCTCTGCCCCTGCCCTGGTCATGCTCTCTCTCTCTCTCAAAATAGATAAACTTAAAAAAAAAAAAAAGTTAAATGTGTAAGGATTCCTAATTTTATAATACATCAATTGCATGTCTCTTCTGCCTAAGTGTAGTCAAGATAATATACTTCATACTGGAAAACAGTATGGAGGTTCCTCAAAAAATTAAAAATAGAACTACCCTGACCCAGCAATTGCACTACTAGGTATTTATCCAAAGGATACAAAAATGCTTATTCAAAGGGGCACAGACACTCCAGTGTTTATAGCAGCACTGTTGACAATAGCCAAAGTATAAAAGAGCCCAAATATCCATCAACTGATGAATGGATAAAGATGTGGTATATATATTTAATGGAATATTACTTGGCGATGAAAAAGAATGAAATCTTGCCATGTGCAATGACATAGATGGAACCAGAGTGTATTATGCTAAGCGAAATAAGTCAGAAAAAAGACAAATATCATATGATCTCACTCATATGTGGAATTTAAGATACAAAACAGACGAACCTAAGGGAAGGGAACCAAAAACAATATAAAAACAGAGAGGGAGACAAACCGTAAGAGACTCTTAAATTCAGAGAACAAACTGAAGGTTGCTGGTGGGGTATTGGGAGGGGGGAAGCGCTAAAGGATGAGGGGCATTAAGGAGGACACTGGCTGGGATGAGCACTGGGTGTTATATGTAAGGGATGAATCACTAAATTCTAGTCCTAAGAATAAATAAATAAATATATTTTGATTAAAAAACAGATAATATACTTCATAGAATTGAGTGAAGGGGTGCCTGGGTGGCTCAGTTGGTTCAGTGTCTGACTCTTGATTTCAGCTCAGGTCTGACTGTGTAGAGTCTGCTTGGGATTCTCTCTCCTTCTGTCTCTGTCCCTACCCTGCTGCGTGCTCGCTCTCTCTCTCTCTCTCTCTCTCTCTCAAAATAAATAATTTTTTTTTAAAGAATTGAATGAAAATGCTCCCTGAAACTGTAAGTTGAACACTGAACACCCAAACGTTTCTCCTACATAGCTGTGGTGGCAATATGTATTTGTGGAATGAATAACGGATGGGTGGTGAAATCAGCAACATGGGGACCAATACACTTTGAGACATCTCATAGGGCTCGGATCATAGGAGTGGCTGTGCAGCCATGAAGCCCGATGGCTAACGAGACAGCCGAATAAAAGGCAGAGTACAAGGGACTGAAATGAGTACCAGGAAAGCTCAAGGCATCGGGAAGGTTTTCTTTTTTCAGGGATAAAAAAACTTTAGCCCCAAAGGATAGTCCCTTGAATATTTCTCAGAGATATATTCACCAAGCCAGACTTAAAAAAATCATTTAATCTAGAGGTGCCTGAGTGGGCTCAGTTAAGCTCTGAACCTCAAGACAGAGCTTGTTTTCATTTTTCCCCAGGTCCCTGACTTTTACATCCAAAATGATTTAACTTTTTTTTTTAACATTTATTTATTTGTGTGTGTGTGTGTGTGTGTGTGTGAGAGAGAGAGAGAGAGAGAGAGAGAGCGCACCAGGGAGGGGCAGACAGAGAGACACACAGAATCTGAAACAGGCTCCAGGCTCTGAGCTGTCAGCACAGAGCCTGATGCAGGGCTCAAACTCACCATGAGATCATGACCTGGGCCAAAGTCAGAGGCTTAACTGACTGAGCCACCCAGGTGCCCCAGTGATTTCTTAACTTTGAAGGCAGGTTTTCCCCCCTGTCTGGGCAGGATCTTTCACTGATGGAATTCCAGTATATCCTTTTGTGTTTCCTTTGGTGGGGATCAACCCTTCCTGCCCTTCTACCCACTCATAATACAACTTCTATCCACATTAGCTGTTTTTGTTGTCTGTAATGTTGAAGAATGCCCCAATCTGGCCGACCATCTTGTGTGAAAATGGTATGGCAGAGATCCTTATTTATTTCTGTTTCGCACAAACCAAGTCAACCCATATCCCCTTCTGTGGAGCCTTCCTGATTACCCCAAAAGTCATAGGTGCTCCTTCTCCTAGGCTTCTGGTTCACAATTTGCATGCATCCATCATGGCCATGCACATGTTGTGACGTAATTGCTTGTGTGCCTACCTCCACATAGACTCAGTGCTTCTTGAAGGAAAAGTGTGTCTGTATTATTGATGTATAACTTAACACAATTGGTTCTTGGTAAATATTCATTAAAAGTAGAGATTAGTCTAGTTTACTAGCTCTCTGAGGATCTGGGGACCTCAATATACCTGGCAGTAATAGAAGGAAGATTGGATATGTGCAACTTATCCTCAGGAGAATATATGTTAACTAACATTTATAGAAGTCAATAAGTTTTTTTTTTTCCCACCGAAACACTTCTGTATTCTTTTCAAGATCATCTTTCCTCACTCTGCCATACAACTCACATTTCCTTACTTTAGAACAAACTATATGAGATCACTAATAATCAACTATTTCTTACCTAGGAAACCCAACACTATCATATGGCTCAACCTAATAGCATCAGGGAAGATAGAAGGCATAAACCCATCAATGCGTCTAACAGCTCCAGAGGTATCATTAAATCTTTTCATGAGCTTTGGTATCTTCTGACATTTAGAACCTTCCCCTTAGAACTGAAAAGTTTCCAGGGCGCTCAGGGTTCGTGGGTTCAAGCCCCACGTTGGGTCTGTGCTGACAGCTCAGAGCCTGGAGCCTGCTTCAGATTCTGTGTCTCCCTCTCTGCCCTCCCCCGCTCACACTCTGTTTCTCTTTCTCTCCTTCTCTCTCTCTCTCTCTCTCTCAAAAATAAATAAACATTAAAAAGTAAAAAAAAAAAAAAAAAAAAAAAAAAAAAAAAAAAAAAAAGAACGGAAAAGTTTCCATATGACTCCGGTTTCCTCGTCATCTTTACATCAAAAATATCACTTGGGTTTCCTCCTTTATGTAAAATATCAGTAGATTAGCAAGATTACAAAGCAGAAAGAAGAATGGTAAAATATTCTAAAACAAAGAAAAATGAAGATGAACATTTGGTGGATTTAACAGATAGGAAACTGGGTGATGTCAGAAGACTGTTACAGTTCTAATCTGGTAAACACAGGTGGGAGGAACACTAATATTGTGACATAGTAAAATAAAACTTTGTAAAAAACAAAAGAATGAAAAGCATATGCATATGCATGAACGTGTATATATTTCAATTTTATATTTTATAACTTTTGACAAGTATAATTTATTTTACAATGAACTTTACTGTCAAAAAAGGGCAGGAAAGAAGGAAAAAGGAAGAAGAAGAAAGGATCTGTTTGTCTAAAAGAAATTAACCATTCATTCATTTGTGTGTAATGGAACAGAGCAGCTGCTAGGACGCACCGAGAGAAAACTGTCAGCAATTCCACTGCCCTCCCTGAAGTGAGCAGGTTGATAGTGGCGAAGTCAAGAATGGTAATATCAAGTTCCTGGCTCACTCATGTACCTCAAAGACACATTCCTGTCACCAGAAACTACATCCCGCATACAACAGCAGGCAAAGCAAGGGGTAGGAGACAAGGGTTCAACGTGAGGGACCGTGGCAAACAAATTACTTCAGAGAGAACTGGAGCCACCCAGGATCCTGCCATGGGTAGGGGGGCAATGATGTGCTGGGATATAGTGATTCAGCAGGAGAGGGCTCGGTTGCCATTACAACCTACATCCTACAACATGGCTGTGTCCGTGCTCTGGGAAGGAGGAAAATGAAGACGCCTGAGTTACATGTGCAAATCTATTAGAGAAATCAGAAACCCCCTGCTTTTATTTCATTTGGTGGTCTTCTGAAATATTGCAAACACTTTGAAAACTAAATCATGACTACAAAGGCTTCATTAAGGAATCTACAAAGATATGATGATCATTTTTGAAATTGTAGCACTCTATTTATAAAGATAGAAGATTTAGAAGGATGGAAGTATAGCACACTCTCCTGGCTCATGTGTGTATCAGAACAATGTGAATAAACCCCACTTGTTTCTTAATTTACAAGATTTTTTTTCTCTCTTTCTCTTTTCTTTCTCATTTTCAAGTATTTTTCCCCCTAATCACAAAATATATACATGCCAATTGATATAAATTTAATTATTAAAAAAAAACTAAACAAGGATTCAAAAATTATCCCTAATCCTACCACCTGGAGTCAACCATCGTGCAAATCCTTCCAGAATATTTTGTATGCAAATACTTAGAGAGTTGAATAAATATGTGTGATGCACCCAGTATGTAGCAAGTGTCTAAAAAAAAAGCTATTATTATGACACTGTTTTTCTACCAATCATTTTAACTTAACAATGTATTTTAAATACATTTCCTTTCAAAATTTATATGATTACTTGAATGGATGTAATTTACATAATATTCCATATTAATGAATAGTGAACACTATTTTCTACTTTTCTCTATTTTAAACTTTACAGTCAACATCTTTATTCTTATAGACGTGCATTTTTCTAAAAATCTGATGGACTTATATATAAACTCCTATTTCAACTGTTTGATCTCTGGCTTGCTGCTAAAATTTTCAGTGCATTAGTTTCCTCACCTGTAAAATTTGATAGTTAACATCTGCATACAAAATTGTTGTAAGGATTAAATCTTATTATATTTGTAAAATGCCTGCTACAGTGCCTGGCTCAGAGGTAGAATTCAATAAATAATATATTTATTTTAGAATAATTTACTAAGAATGGAGTGTTTTGGCCCAGTGTTAAGCCCAATTTATAGAGTTTTTTCCTTCTTAAATGAGTATTCATTTTTGAGCCCATGGGTGGTTTAGTCGTTAAGCATCTGACTTTGGCTCAGATCATGATCTCACAGTCTGTGAGTTTGAGCCCCACTTTGGGTGAGCAAGAGCACTGCTTTGGGTAAAACACGAGCCTCGAGTGAGCCCCACTTCTCTCTTTCTGCCTCTTGTGGGATTCTCTGTCTCTCTCTCTCCACCCCTCACCACTTGTACCCTCTTTCTCCCAAAATAAAATAAAATAAAATAAAATAAAATAAAAATGCTTTTCCATTTTTTAGAGAGAGCATGACCAGGGGAGGGACAGAGAGGGAGGCACAGAGGATCCTAAACGGACTCTGCACTGACAGCAGTGAGCCCAATGTGGGGCTGGAACTCATGAACCATGAGATCATGACCTGAGTAGAAGTCAGATGCTCAACTAACTGAGCCACCCAGGTGGCCTATATTAAGCACAATCTAAAGACTTTTGATGTATATTGTCAAATGGCTGTACAATAAGATTATAACAATTTCTATTACTATCACTGATGTTGAGGTTGTTCATTCACCATTTCCTTCAAAATGCTGGCTACTATTTAATATTATTTCAGTGTTTGTCAATTTCTATAGGTGAGAAGTGTTTTCTTTTTTTTATTTATATTTATTTTGTTACCTGAAAATTGAACATCTTCTCATATATTTATTAAGCATTTATATCTCTTCTTTCATGGATTGTCTATCTCAATCACTTGCATACTTTTCTATTCAAGAGTTCTTTTAAATTTATAAGAGTAGGGGTGCCTGGCTCAGTCGGTAAAGCATCCAACTTTGACTTAGGTCATGATCTCATGGCTCATAAGTTCAAGTCCCCAGTCAGGCTCTGTGCTGACGGATCAGAGCCTAAAGCCGGCTTGGGTTTGTATGTCTCCCTCTCTCTCTGCCTTTCCCCCTGCTCGCACTCCTTCTATCCTTCAAAAATAAATAAACATTAAAAAAATAAATAAAAATAAATTTATAAGAGTACCTTAAATTTTAACATCATGACTTTGAAAATTCTTTCCTCACTTTATCACTTGTCTTTAAATTTCCTTGGAATATTGGCTTCAGTATCATGCTTGGAGAATCTTCCAACATACCAAGATTATATTATTCACCTACATATATGTCTGTATACAGACATACATATATAATCAATTTTCTCAGTTTTGATATAAATCTCCTGAATCTTTATTCCTGAGAGAAGTGTGTTAAAAATTCCCACTCTGGGGGTGCCTGGGTGGCTCAGTCGGTTAAGCCTCCCCTCCAACTTCCACTCAGGTCATGATCTCGCAGTTTGTGGGTTTGAGCCCCATGTCAGGCTCTGGGCTGATGGCTCAGAGCCTGGAGCCTGCTTTGGATTCTGTATCTCCCTCTCTCTCTGCCCCTCCCAGGCTCATGCTCTGTCTCTCTCTCTCAATAATAAATAAATGTTAAAATTTCTTTAAAAATTCCCACTCTATTTATGGAAATGTCAAGTTCTTCTATATCTCAAATAGTTTACGTATTATGATTCTATGTGGTTTGATACATAAAATGATATAATTGTTATATCTTCTTTGTATATTGTAGTTTTTAATCAGTGTAAACATTTCTCTTTCTCCTATCCTTTTTGACCTGAGCCCTAATTTATTTTCCATTGATATTAACATCTTGAATTTATCTTGCTGAATTTTCTTATTTTAAATATACTTATTTTTAATAGCAATCTTTCTGTGTTTTTCTTTTGGAGGCATATCTTACAATACTATGTATATATATGTACATATATATACATACATATGTATATGTACATATATATATACATATGTGTGGGTATATATATATATGTACATATATACATATATATATATGTACATATATACATATATATATATATGTAGTTCTTTGACCCAGTCTGAGTCTAACAAGAGAGGAATTAACCCACTCACATTTAGTATAATGACTGATATTTTATTTTTAGTTTTCCTATCCTACTTTATATTTTGGCTTAGTATGCTTTACTGTTTTATTCTCTAAAAAGGACTAATTTTCTTTGGGGCACCTGGGTAGCTCAGTTGGTTAGGTTTCTGACTTTTGATTTGGGCTCAGTTCATATCTCTTGAGCTCAAGCCCTGCATCAGGCTCCCCACTGGCAGTGAAGAACCTGCTTGAGATTCTCTGTCTCTGCTCCTCCCCACCAAAATAAATAAATAAATAAACTTTAAAAAAGTAATAATTTTTTTTGATATATTGATCACTTGATTTTTCCCCTTGTATTTTCCTATGGTATAATTGACAGATATAACTTTTACTACTTCTACTCATTCTATTAATGGATTCTTTAAGCTTTTTTTGAAATGTTTTTGGCCCTGTATTCCTTCACAACCCACAGCTATTGCCCCTATAGAAATTTAAAAATATCTTTGGGGTGTCTGGGTGGCTGAGTCAGTTAAGCAGCTGACTTCAGCTAAGGCCATGAGCTCATGGTTCATGAGTTCAAGCCCCACAACGGGCTCTCTGCTGTCAGCACAGAGGCTGCTTTGGATCCTCTGTCCCCCTCTGTCTCTGCCCCTCCCCTGTTCACATGCACTCTTTCTCAGAAATAAATAAACATTTAAAAAAATTTAAATATCTTTTATATTCATTGTAGTGTTTCTGGCATCAGAGCAATAAAACAGAATTTATTTTTTTCTCAGAAGTGATAGTTTATTGTAATCATAAAATAGTTTATTGTAATGATAACAATAAAAACAACTGTTTTCATAAAGCTTCCTAGGTGTTAAGCACTCTGCCAAGTGCTTTATATAGTAAGTCAGTTAGTCCTCAATACAACTCTATGAAATAGGTACTGTTATTATCCCCATTTTACAGTTACATTTCATAGACAGAGGCATAAAGAGTTGTAATTCAAATCACATATGCTCAGGTACATTATGAGACTAACTGGTGTATCTGGCTACTCTAGGTAATTTCTTTTTTTGACACTGACATTTTTCCGGTATTTTTGCATGCTTGGTAATTTTTTATTGGATGCTGGGCATTTATCATATTGGTGCAATTTTGATTTTGATGTATTCTTTTAAAATGTATTGAACAGAAAACCCAGAAACAGACCCTCACAAATATGTGCAAATGCTGTTTGCAAAAGTGCAAAAGCAATTCAGTGGAGGAAAGATAGGCTTTTTAACAAAGGGGTTGAAGCAACTGGACAGCCGCTGTGGAAAACAGTTCAACAGTTTCTCATAAAACTGAACACAAGACTACCACACAACCCAGTGATTGCATTTCTGTGCATTTGTCCCAGAGAAATGAAAAATTTATGTTCACACAAAAACCTGTACATGAATGTTTATAGCAACTTTATTCATAATAGCAAAAAAAGTGGGAAACAACCTAGATATCCTTAAATGTAGGAGTGGTTAACAAACTGTGGTGCATCCATACCATGGAATACTACTTAATAATAAAGAAGAACAAAGTATTGGTACATGCAGCAACATGGATGAATTTCTAGAGAATTATGCTGAGTGAGAAGAGCCAACCACAAAAGATTATATACTGTATTACCCCATTTATATAACGTTCCTAAAATGACAAGATTATAAAAATGGAAGACAAACCAGTGGTTCAAGATGTGTAGGAAGATGTAGTGTCCCAGACACTACATTGAGGGGAATTCTTTGAATTATTTCAGGATTCTGTGTATTCTTCCTTATAACTGCACGTGAACTACAACTTTCTCAAGATAAAAAGGTTTTAAAAATCACTTAAAAACAGGGGCACCTGGGGGCCCAGTCGGTTAAGCATCTGACTCTTGATCTCGGCCCAGGTCATGATCTCATGGTTCGTGAGATGGAGCCCTACGTTGGGTTCTGCCCCTCCTCCACTTATGTGCTCTCTCTCTCTCTCTCAAAATAAATACACTTTAAAAAATCATTTAAAAACAAAACATAATTTATATTAGTTATTGCACCAACAATTATTAACTTAGAGAAGTGGTTTTCAAATGGGGTTGATTTTGCTCTTAATGGGACATATGGCAATGTGTTAAGACATTGGGTAGAGGCCAGGCATGCTGCTAAATACCCTACAATGCCCAGGAAATCCCCTACAATATCCAGCCCAAATGTTAACATTAATGTTAGATTTAGGTTGATAAAACCCTGGCTCGGAGCTAATAATTTTATAACATAAGGCAATACATTTTCTTTAACTTACATTAGGGAGTAAAAATTCTTAAAATTAGACATTCAATGAGTATTTTATGACATTGTTAAAGAAAAGCTTGAGTGAAGTTTGGTAATACTTTAAAGAAATTTTTTTTCAGGCTAAAATTATTGTAGCCATACCACAGAACTTTGGTAACTTGCTTACCCATTCATTTTCATTTTAAATCTAGTTCAAGATGATCCTTTGATCAGAAGGTATACCCTGTGCCCATTTCTATGTGGGGGTGAAATGGATTTTTTACATTTCTTTGTTAGGCTACTCAATGATCATAAAAGGAAGTCATTCACAACACCATTTCATTAGAGTTCATTATTATAGCATTATACTGTGCGCTTAAAATAGTTACACTTAAAATACTTGGTAAGAGGTGTGCCTGGTTAGCTCAGTCAGTAGAGTAGAGATCAAGTGACTCTTAATCTCGAGGTTGTAAGTTTGAGCCCCACATTGTGAGTAGAAGTTGCTTTAAAAAAGAAAACACTTGGTAAGATACATAACCTTGAAGTCACTACTCCTTATTATTATCAAAAGTTTAACCAAGAAAAAAATTTTTTTTGAGAATTGCTTGTTGGATAAGTAGTCTACCTCATTTCTCTCTAGGTTATTGAATCTATCCCTATATAAAGATAGACCATCATAAAAGCTATTACTTAAGCTGTAATATATGGTCCAACTACCCTCCCCCGGTTCATTTATGCAACTTGCCAGGCACAGTGCTGGGTGGTAGGGATGTAGCAATAAAGAAAACATAGAAGTTCCCTGCACCCAGGGACTTTCTAGGGAGGGTGTATGAATTAGTTATTGCTATATAACAAACCATCCCCGAATGCAGTGACTTAAAAAACAATCACTATTGTTAGCGTTTCCAAAACACAAGGCTGAGAGGCAGCTTAACTAGGCCAGTTGGGGCAACTCGGTCAAGCCTGGTGACACGGCACTGCCCTAGGTATTGTTCATCCTCTACTAGCTCAGTCCAGATGTGTTCTCGTTGCCACGAGGGAGACAGGTAGCCCAACTGAGCAGGTGTTTGTCTAGCTCTGCTCACTTCACATCTGCTAACATCTCACTGGCTTAAGCAAGTCACACAACCAATGTGAAGTCAAGTGGCAGAGTCCTACAGAGTTAAATAACAAGCTACAGAGATGGGTAAAATAATGGAGCCGATGTTGAAACTATTAGAGAGAGACAGAAAATAAACAAATATTTATTATGAAAGGTAAGGTAAGTACTGTAAGAAAGCAGTTCATAGAAATAACATCGCAGAAGGGAGGTAGGGGCAGAGGGATGGTGCTATTTTTTTTCTTTTATTTAATTTTGATAGAGAGAGAGAGAGAGCGTGCACTCATGTGGGAGGGGCAGAGAGAGAGAAGGAGAGAGAGAATCTCAAGCAGGCTCCGCACTGTCAGCACTGAGCCTGATGCGGGGCTCGAACTCATAAACCATGAGATCATGACCTGAGCCAAAATCAAGAGTCAGTCGCTTAACTGACTGCCCCTTGTCACCCAGGTGCCCCAATGTTGCTATTTCTGGTAGGATTGTCAAGGAAAGCCTCTTTGATGTGGTGGTATTTGAAGAGAGACCTTAATGTGAAGAGCAATTATTTAGGATTTGATAAACAGAGACTTAAAGTAACAAAACAGAAAAATAATGGAATAAGGAAATAAGTGTGAAAAGAGAACTCAACTGGACACCATGAACTTGTATCCCCATCAGCCCATATGGTTGCATGACCACTTTTACGCATTTGTTTTATGTGTTTCCAGGATTGAAAAGACACACAAACTTCATTTGCTACCCACATTGTTCACAGGACCTCTGGTCTGGTGATGAAATCAGTATCCCAAGCTAAAGCAGTCACCATGTTTATCTTTTTAGATCAAATGTATTGATGAATTTTATGCAAGTAGGAAAAAGTCAAATAGTTTGTATTGGGCATAGCCAGTAACAGATAAGTTGGAATTCTATATCTAAATCTTTATTTAAAAATTTTTAACGTTGGGGCGCCTGGGTGGCGCAGTCGGTTGGGCGTCCAACTTCAGCCAGGTCACGATCTCGCGGTCTGTGAGTTCGAGCCCCGCGTCAGGCTCTGGGCTGATGGCTCGGAGCCTGGAGCCTGTTTCCGATTCTGTGTCTCCCTCTCTCTCTGCCCCTCCCCCGTTCATGCTCTGTCTCTCTCTGTCCCAAAAATAAATAAATTTGAAAAAAAAAATTTAAAAAATTTTAACGTTTATTTATTTTTGAGAGAGAGAGGGAGACACAGAATCTTTAGCGGGCTCCAGGCTGCCTGTGAATTGCCAGTGAATAGAATGACATTATCTTTGTTTAGGAATTGATCCACTAACAAGTAATAAAAAAACAAAGCCAAATTTGTATTCAGTAACATAAAATTGCAGTCAATTATGTCTTCTCTAAAAAGATATAAAGCTGCATGAAAAATAAGAAACTGATAAAATTAATTAAAAAGCAAATAAAATCTGCATAAAAAGAAAGGTAAGTATGCAGTAATACTTAAATGAGAGAAAAACTGATTCAGTAGTTAAAATATGTGGTTAGAATGTCATAAATTAATTATTGATTTTGATTTTTAATCTTAAGGTTAGTTTCAAATGTGTTTAGGATTTATTTTAGAAAATATATGAGTTGATTTATAATCATTATTATTTAAAAGAAAATTTGTATTTAAAAATTGACTGAATTTGAGACAATTTGGAAGGATCTTACGTCAAAAATTCCACTAGATGGTGCTCTTTTAACTTACTTTAAGGGAAAACTAAAGTTTGAATGGGTAGCTGACTCTTGACTCAGCTAATTTAACACTAGTGAAACCAAGTTAGTGCATCTGACTCAATTTCCTTGGATATAATGAGCACAGTGTATAATCTAAGAACAGCAGGGGAGCCTGGGTGGCTTGGTCGGTTAAGCGTCCAACTTCGGCTCAGGTCATGATCTTACGGCCTGTGAGTTCGAGCCCAGTGTCGGGCTCTGTGCTGACCGCTCAGAGCCTGCAGCCTGTTTCAGATTCCGTGTCTCCCTCTCTCTCTGCCCCTCCCCTGTTCATGCTCTGTCTCTCTCTGTCTCAAAAATAAATAAACGTTGAAAAAAAAATTTTTTTTTAAAAAAGAACAGTATAAATGTGATAACTAATTGATGGAGACTACTTTTATTAGTAGTAGAAAGATACCATGATTACTTTCAAGGAAGAGATTCTGGAAATATTACATAGTGCTCTTTGGAAATTAAGGTGTTGTAAAATGTGAACATTGGAAAACTTTAGACATTATCAGGTTTTACTTAATAAGCAATTGTTGAATT
Source organism: Panthera uncia (assembly GCF_023721935.1). NCBI lineage: Eukaryota > Metazoa > Chordata > Mammalia > Carnivora > Felidae > Panthera > Panthera uncia. The sequence continues at coordinate 18,126,028 of NC_064807.1, forward strand.
AAACAAAATATTTTAAATAAAAACACTTCTGGTATACATGAGTCTCAAAAGTGCCAACAGTTTTTTTTTGTAGCTGTTATTAAAAATCTAATGCTCCATTTGTGATAAGACATGTGATATATATATATATATATATGTAATTATACATACATAATGTGAATTATACATATATACTGTGGATTATATGTATGCATATATATGAAGCACATAAGCTCCATCTGTGACACTACATATGAAATATATATATAGAATTATACATATATAATGTGAATTATACATATATACTGTGAATTATATATATATAATGTGAATTATATGTATGCATATATATAAAAAGTACATAAGCTATCATTACATGACATGGACAATATTATTATTAAATTTCTGGAGCATACTATAACTGCTACATCACATGTCTGTATGTGGATATGCATGCAGACTAAGGAGCAAGAAATTTGTTTTCTCAGAACCCCACATACATGTCTATGGTGTTGGTAATAGAACATCTTGCCAAGACTTATGGAAGTACATAAACTTAGAAAATATTTTTGTAAACAGTTGTTAAATATGTACTTAGAGGTTAGCATACTTCCAGGCAAGTAGTTGTTAAAAAAAAATTGCAGAGACAAACTCTGATTAAAGCAGCCAGAAAATAGCATATGTGGAGGGGACTGTTTGGTTTATTTATAGATCAGTTTAGATTCTTATCAGGACTGATGTTATATTATGATGATAAAAGCATATACATGAACACGAAGGGCTTAAATATTGCAAATACAAAGAATAATGTGGACATGTATTGCTTTGACTAATGAACCCTCATTGAAAATAAATCACTATTTTAATATTGAAGGAGCTATGTTCATTTGAGCACTTGATAGGTGTTGACTGAACTTAATTTTCTAAATTAAGCATTCAGTTGGTAAACATAAGGTTCAAATTTGCTAGTGAATAACCCTTTTGTTATTAAAATTTACTTTTCTAATGACTTTGGTTAGACATCTCTTGGTAGGTAAATCAAAAAACCTTGTGAGTACTAGTTAATAGCTCAATTTGGTTGCGTTTTCTCAGTATTTATCTTTCTTGACATGTATACAATTTTGATATTGTAGACATATCCTTCTTGGATGTATATCCTATACATCCTTCTTGGATTTCTGTGTCTTCTTACTCGAGGTACACCGGCTTCTTTCCTAGGCTTCCTGTCTCATATCCGTTTAGCTTTTCCCTAAATGCGAATGTTCCTTCACTCTTCAATCCTTGGTCTGCTTTTCTGTGTCTACATTCCTTTCCTTCTAAGTGGCATCCACACACGGAAGATAATTGTTTCTGTGTAGGGAGGTCCATATCTTGTCCTGGACTTTCACTGGGACCTCATTTCTTCATTTCTAACTATCACTAGACAAACAACACTGTATCCTGGATATTTTACCCTGGACTTTAGCTCTCACAGAACCAACCAAAAACTGAACTCCTCTTCATCTTCTATAAAACCAACACCTTGCTTTCACATCCCAGTTACTACGAATGGCATGATCTTAGAATTATTTTATATACCTCATCCACCATAGTTAATCAGTTTCCAGGGCTCATGAATTCTACCTTTATGACCTCCATTTCATTTATGCCTTTCCATTCATTTAAATTGCTGTGACCATAATTGCCTTATGCCTACATCTCAACAATGGCCTTCTGGCTTCTCTCTAACTCTGGACTTGCCCACTCCATCCTGGTCAGTGGCTCCTATCTGCATGTTTCAGATCACTTGCGTTAACACATAGGTTAGGTAGGGTAGGCAAGGCAGAGTGACAGGGTCTGGCCTTAGGACCGAACACTGAAGTGGCCCAGGCTCTGGGGAAGGGTTCACAGAAGCAACAAAACAGAGACAGTCAACATTCAGAAGTCTAGATGGGCAGAGAGTTCATATCTGGGAGGTCTTTCAAATACGGTCTGGATTAAGTTTGGCTCAGGAGTGGGGAGGCTGGACTTACTAAATAGGGGGGGGGGGGTGGTATCAGTGGATTCAGCTTGTCGTGAGCCACCTTACCCCACTGCCCCCGTGCCATACATAATACTATTAAGGACAGACCCCAGCACTTCACATGGGTAGCCTACCTTCTACCCCCCTTTTCTTGACCCACCTCACACTGGGGTGTGCTGACCTGTTCTAAATTATCCGAGCCCTTGATCCTTGAATTCATTACTATTTACGGTCTGGCAGTTGTTGCCAACCCAGACACTTAATACTCTCTCTGGCTTCCCTGCTCACCCACAATTTGCCTGTACTCCCTTTAATGATACTGCCTCCCTCTCTCAGCCAAACATCTCCGCCGGCAGGGACTCAGCTGCAGGTCCTGACTCTGTTCCCCACAGAAAAAGAACATACACAGCGCTATGAACAAGGTACAAAATCGGTTACTGTAAAAAAAAAAAAAAAAAAATGAAAAAGGAGCTTTAACACATCCCCGCCGTAGTTACTGGAGGAAGCGGACATAACCCCAAGCGGGCTGAGTGAGCAAAGGGACACACAAGGAAACATAGAACCGGAGGCTCTAAGGCGGGATCCGCCCGGCTGCGCGGCTCCCAGACAGGAGGAGCAGGCATCGGAGGGGGAACCGCGAGGTCGGTTCCGGTGTGTCTGAGATGCTGAGATGGTGCTGATCGTGCAAGAGAGAGAAAATGCAAGTCAGATTCAGAGGCTGTAAGGAAGAGCTGCCGTCCGCGCGAAGGAGGGTCGCGGGGGCGAGGATCCGAAGGAAAGGAAGCAGAGCGGCAACTCTATAGGTAACAAACAAGAGGGAGCGGGTCGGTCCTTCCTCCTCTAGCCCCTCCAGCGCCCCCTCTTGGCAGAGCCCCGCCAGGAGCCTGCTGCCGAAGCCGAGCGCGGCTCGCAGAGTCCGCCCATCGCCAGAGCCCAAAATAGAAGGGTGGGTTTGGAGCCGACGGGCAATAATTCAATACTTGGCAGGTATGTCTTGCTTGCCTTCCACGAATATGTGAGCGCCTGCCTTGTTCTAGGCACAGAGGAGAGAACAATGAGCAAAACGCTAATAATAATTTCTCCTCGAGTAGCTTACGTTGTATGATATGCATTATAGTGGGGAGAGATAGACAAAAAATAAATAAGTGAAAAACGCATAGCGTGTCAGGTGGTAAGTGCTCGGAGGAAAGATAAAGCAAGGAAGGTAACAGAAGAGTGCTGAGGGGTGGGGGTAGGTATCAATGTTAACCAGGCTGTTCAGGGAAGGGCTGAGAAAATGGCTGGAGAGCAAAGACAAGAGTGAGCTGTGCAAATACAAGAGGAAGGTGCATTCCAGATAAGGGTAGGGTGGAGTGTAAGGCCAATTGTGTAGGGCCTTATCTGGCGTTGTGAGGGCTGAGGCCATTCCCACGATGATGTGAGCAGTACTTTAGCAGCTTTGGAGCACGAAATGACACAGGCTTTTGTTTTGTTTTGTTGAAAGTTTATTTATGTTGAGAGACAGAGAGAGAGAGAGAGAGAGCACAAGTGTGCTCACATGAGCAGGCAAGGGGCAGAGAGAAAGAGGAAGAGAAGAGAATCCCAAGCAGGCTCCACGCTGTCACTACAGAGCCTGATGCAGGGCTCGAACTCAGAAACCGTGAGATCATGGCTTGAGCCGAAATCAAGAGTCCTATGCTTAACTGACTGAGCCACCCAGGTGCCCCAGAAGTGACACAGTTTTTAAAGGATTCTTCTGGATACTCTTTTGAGATTAGGTTGTCCTCCCTGGATTCACCTCAGCCCTGCCAATGGGAACTTAATCCTGGGTCTCGAGTCTTGCCTTCCACATGCCTCATCTTTCTCTCTCTGTATCTGCCTGTCAAAGCACAGCAGTGGGGGGGGGTCAGGGGGGCAAGCCTAGGTTCCTGTGCCTCTTCTCCTGGGGCTGCATCTTCATTCACAGTCACAGCCTCTGGTTTTTGTTTGTTTGGTTTTTTGTTTTGTTTTGTTTTTTTTGTTTTTAACCCTCTGAATAGTCTCTCCTTGAGACGCTTTTGGGGGTATTAATCTACTTCTCTGGTGGTATGTTCAATGTTGTGAGAGTTGGGCGTGACTTCACATCCAATATTTGTTCATTCTTTCAACAAACATGTATTAAAAACCTATATGGGGGTGCCTGGGTGACTCAGTTGGTTGAGCATCCACTCTCGATTTCAACTCAGATGATGACCCCAGGGTCGTGGGATTGAGCTCCATATCAGGATCCATGCTGAGTGTGGAGCCTGCTTAAGATTCTCTCTCTCCCTCTGCCCCTCTTGCATATGCTTTCTCTCTCTCTCTAAAAAGCAAAAAGAGAAACAAAATAAAAAACGTATGTGTACCAAGCACTCGTTTGGTACTAGGGATACATCAGTGAACTAGACACATTAGCTTCCTGTTCTAGAAGTGGCAGTGATGGGGGAGACAGAATCTTTATTATTTTTTTAATGTTTATTTTATTTTTGAGAGAGAGAGATAGAGCAGAGCACGAATGGGGGAGGGGTAGAGAGAGACAGAGACACAGAATCCGAAGTGGGCTCCAGGCTCTGAACTGTCAGCACAAACCCCAACGTGGGGCTCGAACTCACAAGCTGTGAGATCATGACCTGAGCCGAAGTTGGATGTTTAACCAACTGAACCATCCAGGTGCCTTGGAGACAGAACCTTTAAATCCCTTATGAGGAGGATTATTTCAGAGAATGATGAACGACATGAAGATCCCAAGGTGACTATGAGATAGCGTGACTAGTGGCTATTTGAGACTGAGAGGTCGAGAGAGCTTATTCACATTTCACCTGTGCTCTATACTCTAATTTGTGTGTGTGTGCGTATGTAGTTTTATGCAATTTTATTTGACCACTGACACAATCAAGATACATAAGTGCTCCGTAAATACAGGGCTCCTCCCCGGAAACCATTTGTAGCCACACCTGTCCCTCCATCCCATACTAACCTTTGGCAACTGCTAATCTGCTTTCTATCTCTATAATTTTGTCCTTTCAAGAATATTTTGTAAATGGAATCAGCATAATGCCCTGAGATTTATCCAGATTGTTTATAGCATCGGTAGTGCATTCCTTTTTGTTGCTGAGTGGTATTCCACAGTGCGGATATACTACATACAGTCTGTTTCCATTCATTTGTTGAAAGGCTTTTGAGTCGTTTCTGATTTTTGCCTATTGTGAATTAAAGTGCTATGAGCATTCTTGTACAAGATTTTATGTGAGCAAAAATCTAGGATAAATGTCTGGAAATACAATTGCTGGTTCATGTGGTAGGTGCGTATTTAGTTTAGTTTTGTTTTAGAAATTGTCCAGAGCACAGCTATACCATTTCACATTCCCATAACTAATGCACATATATCCATTTTTTTCCACATCCTTACCAGCATTTGGTGTTACCACATTTTTTCTTTTTACCATTCTGGTTGATGTGTAGTAATATATATCATTTATGTTTTTCATTTTCATTGCCCCAATAGCTGATAATATTGAACATATTTTAATGTGCTTATTTGCCATATTTATGTCTATTCATGTCTTTTGGCAGCCTTTTGAAAGTTTACATGAATCTTTGTATCAATTTGCCACCAGGGTTGAGAACTTGCTCACAAACTTCAGTTGGCTCTAATTTTGGGAGAGCAATTTTCCCAAAGAATTATAAAAGAATAGACAATATAATACCATTTCTGATACATCTCTCTCCACCAATTTAGAGGATCAAATTAAGTTTACGTCTTCTTTTTTAATGTTCCAAGTGTATGACATACAGTTGAATGTAATGAAATTCAGTTTCCATGCTTCACAATCTCCAAAGCTGATTTGCTTTAGACTAAAAACATTTCAATTAGCATGGTAAGAAAAGTCTTATTATACTTCATTTGTAGTAATCTTACAATATTAATAGCTTTTTTTGTTTTGGGGAAAAAAAAAATCCATGCTCCCTGTAAAAAAAGACCTTGAAAGAACAGAGACAATACACACGACCAAAGTCTCACCATCTAAAGATAATCACTGTTAACAGTCGGTGGGCATACTTATACATTTCTTTCTGTGTGTGTGTGTATATGTATGTGTGTATTTATATACATATATTCTCTGCACACTTAAAATATGATTATAATTTATATTATTGGTATGATGCTACTCTGTATCTTGTTTCTTACAAGCATATATTATTGACTTCCACAGATGTGCATTATCATTTTTAAAGCCTGCATAGTAACCCATTGTGTGTGTGCGCATGTGTGTGTGTGTGTGTGTACACGTGTGCATGTGCATTTAACCAGCTTCCTTATTGATATTTAGCTTCTTCTAACTTTTGGCTGTTATAAATAATGCTTTAATGAATGTTCTTGTGGGGACAGCTTTTTAAATTTTTATGTTTTCTTAGAGTAAATCGCTAGAAGCGGGACTGTTGAGTCAAAAGTCATATATATGTATTTACATATGTGAATATGTACATATGAATATACATATGTAGCAAAAATATGTATATATCAGTTTGTAGATGTTTATAAACTGCCTTTTAATTTTTTGTAACGTTTATTTATTTTTGAGACAGAGAGAGAGCATGAACGGCGGAGGGGCAGAGAGAGAGGGAGACACAGAATCGGAAGCAGGCTCCAGGCTCTGAGCCATCAGCCCAGAGCCCGACGCAGGGCTCGAACCCACGGACCGCGAGATCGTGACCTGAGCTGAAGTCGGATGCTTAACCGACTGAGCCACCCAGGTGTCCCTATAAACTGCCTTTTAGAAAGATTGTATTGATTTACATTTTTAGCTACACTGCCTGAGTAAGGCTCTTGTAAATTTCTCAACCTTTTACTTATATCTCCTTTCCAACAAATTTGTTTTCTTTTTTTTTTTTTAAGGCTTTGGAAGACATAAGTTGAAATAATTTTTAATTGTAATTTTTTAAATTTAAAAAAAATTATTCATATTTGAAAGACAGAGAATGAGCAGAGGAGAGGCAGAGAGTGAGAGGGAGACACAGAATCCGAAGCAGGCTCCAGGCTCTGAGCTGTCAGCATAGCTTGACTGAGCCACCTAGGCACCCAAAATTGTTTATAATTTTTAAACAATTAACTGAGGTGGGAGCTCAGGGCTTTTTGAGGCTAACTCCGTAAAAGCTTTTCTGTGAAATGACCATCTTGTAGAACTGTTCCTCCAGGAACAGAATGTGTTTGGGAATGTAGTCTGCTTCAATGGCTTTGTTATCTGGCCATCTAGCATGCTACCGCAATGCTAATCTTGCTTGGGGAATGAGGTCAGGACAAACAGTACACAAATGATATTTACTTGTGGACAGAGGAATTAATGACAAGGAAAAAATGTCCAAGATAACTACCAGCATGCCAAACTTCAAAGATGGAAAGCTGTGGCACGTAAACTAAGCATAAAAGACCAAATCCTACTTGCAAAGTTAGGGATTTATTGTAAAGTTGGATGATATTGCAGTTAGGGTTCACTCAAAAAACTTTTTTAAAATATGATCAAACAATGAAGTATAGCATTTTAATTATGATCTGGAGAAGAAAAACACTTTACACTATTTCCAAATTTGAAACTTGGAACATTTTTTTTTTTTTGGTAGTCGTTGGACTTATTTTTCAAGGTCCAGCAGATATTTGGTTTAATGAATTAGTGAGTGTACTTATCTTTTACATGATGACATTACTGTATTTTTGCTTATAAGCTTCCTCAAATGGATTAAGGAACAAGAGGACTGACTGCAAAATGTACCTTTTAGTAATTAGGAAATACATGTTCATGATACAGCACCTAACACTAGATAAGACTTCAGTTACACTATGCATCTTCTTACATGTTTCTAACACTTTCTGGGCAGAATTTCTTTCATTGCTCTCTTTGGCAATGAAATGCTTATAGTTCCAAATTTTCAGCAGCACACTCCCCCTTCATCCAATTCCACAGGCTTTTCCTGGATTATAGAAGTGTTTCCTGGATTATAGCATGAAGTGTTTGCAAGCTATTTAAGATGTATTTTTGGACTGAGTTCTGGAGTTCTTGCGCTTTAAATTTATGGTGCTAGATTTAATAGCAGAATTTGTAGCTACTGTCTATCTGGCTTCCTCTAAATAATGCTACAGTAGCAAAATACCTCATTATGGCTTTTCCCTTTTCTGGGCATTTAGGCCTCTTATCAGTTTCCTTCCTTATAAGTTTACTTATACAAGTATTCTGAGGTATATTTCCAATGTTGTTAGTCAAATGCAAGGGGATCAGGTGGGGTGGCAGAGCAGAGTCAGTCACAAATGCCAGGTTCCAGCTCTGTTCCTGCAGAATATTAGTTACATCACCTTGGATCAATCCCTAATATCTTTGCTTCATTATTGTTAAGATTAAGAGATTCAATTGGTGAGTATATAATAAAGACCCTTCAAATATGAAATTATCTGAAAATAATTTATGAACTCATGTAAAATAAGATTTTACAGTTTTTTTGTTTTTTGTTTTGTTTTTTTTTTTTGCCAGGCATTCTACTTGCAAAGGCAAACCTTAACCTTAAAAAAAATTGGGTGACTATGTACAAAAAGTTACTAAAATGGTACAGGAATTAAGTGAAAGTCGTCAGAGGCATTATTTATTTGTGAAACTGTTACCCTTAAAAATTGCCAGTTATTTTACCAGCAAAAGATGGATTTGGGAACAGCAGAGGATTGCAAATGGGACAAGGCAAGACCACAAACAAAAGCCAGGGGGCATTATCTTATGACTTCCGGTTTGAACAAACGTCAGTTGGAGAGAAGAGTTCAGGGTGATGATGAGATACCCCTTATCATATGAGGGGTAGTTGATTTCTTGCAGGAGATGCAACGTCCCTCTTCCCCGGTTGGGGGCCTGTAATTGATGATTCTTTCCTGTTGAGATTCTTCTGTTAGGCTTATAATTGAGAATTCTTCCTGTAATTGACATTGAGTGCTAAGGCTCCCTAGCCTCTCTCCTAGCGTTGCTAGTCCACTTTAGCGAGGTTTCCCTTTCATGTTCAGGATGCAAAGAGAAAAAGTTCCAAGTTCACTCCTACATCTTAACCCCTTAGGAGGGTGGTGATTATAGTTCTCCAAACTTCACATCCAGCGTCTCTGTGACCTCAGGCATTTGACTGTATTTCTTATAAAAGACCAAATGGGGGTGGGATGGGGATGAAAGAAGAGTCCTCATTTTTTATTTAGTTAGGGTCATTCGGTAAGGCTCAAGGGGTGAGTCTAGGTCTCACAGTATTTCTTAAAGGGCGCTCCGCAGTTTCTGAACTGGTTGACTCTGAATCCCAAAGGACTCTAGGTGATGAAAGGAGGCTCCCTGTATATAACTTGACCAAAAAAAAGAGTGCCAAGTCAGATGCAGGGAAGGGGGGCGTGGCATTCCAGCACCGAGTTTACTCTTTACTGCCCGTCTACTTTCTGGCACTATTTGCAGCAAGGGATGTTAAGTCACCCTAAGAGCGTCGTGGCCTTGCCCTCCGAGCAGGGGGCGGGGCAATTACACGTGTCCAGACACAGGCTGGCCGGACGCAGGAACCTGTAATAATGTGGGAGAGCTCCTTGGGACCTTCCCTTACGACGCCTCCAGCCTGACCGCGAGAGTGCTGGAATCTGCCCACACCTTGGTTAGGTGCAGGTCCTACCAGTCCGCGAGTGGGGTCGTCTTCACTGTAGGGAGAGGCGCGTTCCCTGCTAGGTGTAACCGCCGCGCCCCACCCCGCCCCCCGCCGCGGGGCCGGACCCGGGGTCGACCGGCGAGGGCGGGGTCGGGAACAAACTGGCAGCTGCCTCCGCTCATCCTGTTGCCAGGCGACGGGGAAGAGGCGGGGCCAACACGTAAAAGAAGGCGGGTTCTGCAAGGAAACCGCAGGCGTCAGAGAAGCGGCCGCGCAGCCGCCCTTGCTCTTCTCTAGCAGGCGTGCCCGGGTCGGCGCCGCGCTCCGCCCCCGCCCTGGAGGCCGCTTTGCGCACGCGCGGAGCGAGCAGCCGCCTCCGCCCCTCGCAGGGCTCGCGGCGGGGCTGTGCGTCCGGCACTGGGGCAGCTCTAGTGGGAGCCGCCCGGGAGCCGGTGAACCGAGCGGTCTCGGGCGGCCAGGCGCTGGACGAAGGTGTGCGGTGGGCGGCTGCCGTGTCCACCGCGACTGAGGAAAATGGTGTTCGAGTCGGTGGTCGTGGATGTGTTGAACCGGTTCTTGGGGGACTATGTGGTGAACCTGGACACGTCCCAGCTCACTCTGGGCATCTGGGGAGGTAACGAGACCGCCGCCGCCCCCTCAATCTCGTTTTCCTCCCGGCCTTTGGTTTTCGGAGCCTCGGGCCCCTCGCTCGCTCGGCACCACCACCTGCCGCCGCCCTCCTCGGGGTTAAATTACGTAAAGCCAGGCGGCGGTTCCAGGGCCTCTGCCCGCAAGTTGTTTGTATTCTGGCAGGAGGGGGTTGGGGTCGGGGTGCGGGCTGTAACGTCCCCCTTTTCCGAGCCGGGCGGTTGAGGGGGCCCGCGGTGGATTCCGAGGGTGCGGGACACCGATTGCTCCCAGGCGTCCTTTTCTGCCCGTCGCCCCGCGCCGTCGAGCTTCAGCTGGGGGTGCGGAGGGGGGGGTGTCACAAGACGCCCGGGGGGCTTGTTCCCATCCCTGTCATTTTGTACCCCCGTGGGTTATGGCGAAGGCTCGGGAGAGCCCACGGAGTGTCGCACGTTGTCTCGCACGTGCAAGCAAGGCGCTGCGACCGAAGACGCCCTCTTCCTTCCCCAGCTCGGGTGTGTGGCTAACCCGCGGTGTCTTCTCGGCCCCGGTTCCTGGCCACCCCACCTGCATTCCCGGTTGCTGGCTTGCCTCCTGCCGGTAACAGAAAGCGAAACTCCTGGGCACGATTAACTCAAATGGTTGGTCAGGTGTTTCCAGTTCACAGCCTGACCCGGGAGTTAGGAGGAGGACAGAAACCTTACTTTGTATCCACTTACTCTGGTGCGCTGCCTTATTTGGAGCCTCATTTTTTACTGCTGCCATCTGTTTTTGTATTATCCCCTTTTTAAACATCCGTTGTAAGTTAGATTGCTTTTCCGTAGCAAGTGAATCTCTTGGGCCAAAGTTAGGGCTGTTTTTTTTGTTTGTTTGTTTGTTTGTTTTGTTTAATCGTTAATATGCACACACTTTCAGCCTCCTTCTAAGACACTCGTTTATCTTGAGTTTTCTCCTTTATGAAAGAGGGTGAGTAGGTAATTCTTTTGGTGGCGAGAACCTTGTTAGGGCTGTTGGTATCTGGTACCACGGGTAGAGCCAGCCTCCGCGAAGAAGGGACGTGAGCGCTAGCTCGGCATCTCCGGGTAGTATCGGAGACGTGAAGACTGTTGAATTTGTTCTTCTCACTCGCCGAGTAAAAATCATACGATCTGCCTTCACCCACTGCAGAAGGGAAGCCTTGCAAACATTTTGTGGTGTGTTTTGAATTGTAGTGGAGGGTTGCCGTAGAGGTTTGTGGAGGTGTGTGTCGAGTGTGATTTATGGATGAATTTGTTTAAAATTTAGGTGCGGTAAAATTGACTCGCGATGTAAAAGTTCTGCCTTTCTTGACAGACGCAGTGTTAAGGAATGTATCCACTGCCACAATCGTGATACCAAAAAGTTCCAACAAGACACCGAAGTTCCCCCAGCTGCCCCTTTTTAGTCCACCCTTCCCAGCCTCCATTTCTCCTGGCAGCCACTGATCTGTTTCCATCCCTACAGTTTTGTCTTTGCCTGAGTGCCATATAAGTGGAATTATGTGGTAGATAGCTTTTGGGGTCTTCTGTTTTTACTGAATTTCACTCCTTTCACTTTTTACACAAAATGAATTTGAGAGAGCCATCCGTGTGTTGCATGCACCAGTATTTCATTCCTGTATTGTTGAGCAGTAGTTGACTGTAGGAATGTGTTGCAAATGTTTATGTTTGCTGGTTTCCCTTTCTTGCCATTAGGAATAGAGAATAAACATGCGTGTACGGGTTTTTGTGTGAACATAAATTTTTATTTCCCTTGGGTTACTACCGAAGAGCGCAATTGTGAGGCCTTATGGTAAGTTAATATTTAATTTACGTGAAACTAAGCTGCTTTTCAAAGTGCCTGTGCCATTTTGCAATCTCACCAGCAGTGTAGTGTAGCACTGACTGCTCCACGCTTAGTGACTTTACACCCTCACTAGCACTTCGCATTGACCTTTCAGAAACTTTTTTTTTTTTTTAGCCATTTTACTAGGTGTATAGTGCTGAAGTATGGTGGTTTTAATTTGCATATCTAGTGATTAAAGATGTTGAGCATCTTCTCATGTTCTTTGCTGTCTGTGTAGTTTCATTGGTGAAGTGTTCAAATCTTTGGCTCCTTTTCAATTGGCTTCTTTTCTTTTTTTATTGAGATTCAATGTACCCATTAAAGTGGCATTTTAAAAATGGTACTTTAAAATGCCATTTAAAAAATGTTATTAATGTAGCTGACACACAATGTTAAATTGGTTTTAGGTATACAACAGTGATTCAACAATTCTGAAGATTATGTAATGCTCACCATGATAAGTATTACCATCTGTCACCTTACCATATTATTAAAGTATTATTTGGTTTTATTTTTTATTTTTTATTTTTTTAAGTAGGCTCCATGCCCAACATGGGGCTGGAACTCATGACCCTCAGATGAAGAGTCACATGCTGTACCGAATGAGCTAGCCAGGTGCTTCCATTATTACAGTATTATTAACTGCATTTCCTATGCTTTACTTTTCATCTTAAATTTACCCTTTTCAGATGTACAATTGAGAGTTTTTTAGTATAGCCACAAAATTGTGCCACTGTCGACACTAATTCCAGAACTTTTTCAACACCCCCAAGATAAACCTCCTGCCCAATAGCAATCACTCTCAAATTCTGTCCCCAACTTCCCGACCTCCACTCCAGCAACTTCTGATTTCCTTTATGTTTTCTATGGAGTCACCAATTCTGGACATTTCACTTACATGTAATCCTGCAACATACATGGCTTTTTGTTTCTGGCCTTTTTCACATAAATTTATATTTTCAAGCGTCATCTTGTAGGATGTATCATTTTATTTCTTTTTATGACTGAATAATATTCCATTTTATGGGTATATCACATTTTGTTTATTCATTGATCAGTTGATAGACATATAAATTATTCTTTTTGGTTTTTATGAATAATGCTGCTGTGAACATTCATGTGCAAGTTTTTTTGTGGGCATATGTTCTAAATTTTCTCGAGTATATGCCTAGGACTGGAATTGCTGAGTCACTTGATAACTCAGACTTTTTATAGCACTGTTGAACTCTTTTCCAAAGTATTTTCTTATTGTTAAGTGTTGAGAGTTCTTTACATGTTACGTATATGAATCTTTTGTCAGAAAGAAAATCTGAAAATGTATTCTCCCAGTCTCTTCCAAGTCTGTCTTTTGCAAAGCAGAAGTTTTAAATTTTGATCAAGTCCACTTCAAAAACTTTTCATGAGTCATGCTTTTGATGTATCTATGAAATCTTAGCCTTCCCTGAAATCACAAAGATTTTCTCCTGTGTTTTCTTATACAAGATTCATAATTTTATATTTTATGTTTAGATTTCGGATCCATTTTTGTAAAAGTTGTCAAGGTTGAAGGTTGACATTCATTTGTTGGCATGTGGATGCAAATGTTCAATTGTACCATCTGCTGAAAAAATCCTTTCTTCATAGAATTATTTTTGTACTTTTGTAAAAAAAAAAAATTAGAGTTTATATTGCGTGGGTTTATTTTTGCATTGTCATCTGTTTGAATAATATGTGTGTCCATCCTTTGACCAATACCACTCTTGTCTTGATAACTCTAGCTAATAGTAAGTCATGAAATTAGGTAGTGTGATTCTTCCAACTTTGGTGTTAACAAAAATTTTAAAACAACATATCAGTGTTTTATATATAGAAGTTGGTTATATTTTGATAAGCAGAGCTTTATTTTATTTTTTAGGGAACTCATGCAAATGGGGAGAGAGGCAGAATCCTTTTTTTTTTTTTAATGTTTATTTTTTGAGAGAGTATGAGCAGGGAAGGGGCAGAGAGAGGGAGATACAGGATCTGATCATGTAGGGCTCAAACCCACAAACTGAGATCATGCCTTGAGACCAAGTTGGTTGCTTAACCTACTGAAACGCCAAGGCGCCTTGGTAGACAGAATCAAAATCTTAAGCAGGCCTCATGCACAGTTCAGAGGGTGATGCAGGGCATGGTTCCAGGTTCATGACCGGACCTCACATCAAGAGTTCGATGCTCAACTGTCTGAGCTACCCAGGTGCCCTAGTGAAACTTTAAGAGCTTTTTGTTAAATTCTCCAAGGATTGATTGATTATTTACTTATTTATTTATTTAAATTGTTTGTAATGTTTATTTTTGAGAGAGAGCATGAGAGGGAGAGGAGCAGAGAGAGGGAGACACAGAATCTGAAGCAGGCTCTGAGCTGTCACCGCAGAGCCTGACTGAGCCACCCAGGCGCTCCTCCCTCCTTTGAGAATTTAAAAAGCAGTAATTTTAATAAACTTTTAAAAAGTTATTTGAAAATTTCAATAATAGAAACTAGATGCTTAGGAAAATTGTTAAGGTTATGGAGTTAATATTTTATGGTCTAATGTCAGAAGGACGTTTGGTTTTAAATATATGCTTTTGCTGGGTGTGTGTAATAATCCAGCTAATTGCACTCTTAGCATATTAATAGTGTTAGTGTTCAGGAATTAGATGGATGATTTCAAACCTAATAATGGGTAGTGCTTTGAAAATGTTTCTGAGGTAATTTTTTTTGGAAATGAGAATCCATTTTTCCTTAGAAACTTGGTTATACACGAATGAAGAGTTTCCAAAAACGTATTTAATTATAATGTAGCAGAATAGTGCTACTATACTGGGCCCTACAGGAAGTAGACTGAGTGCTGGAAGCATCTGTTTTATGAAGGAGAAAGAGGAATTGAGCTTTTTCTCACACTCTTGATGAATTTTGATGTTGAGAAAGTACTTTTTATACACCGCTATTAATCCTCCACCGTTTTGTATGTCATCTACTTAGGTAGGTGGTAGTACTTCATTGATTGATCTGACATTAATCTCCCACCTTTTCTTTTTTTTCTCTTTTTAAAAAACAATTTTTTAAAATGGTTATTTATTTTTGAGAGAGACGGAGACAGAATGCTAGTGGGTTAGGGGCAGAGAGAGAGGGAGACACAGAATCGGAAGCAGGGTCCAGGCTCTGAGCCGTCAGCACAGAGCCCGACACGGGGCTCGAACTCACGAGCCGGTGAGATGATGACCTGAGCCGAAGTCGGACGCTCAACCGACTGAGCCACCCAGGCACCCCAATCTCCCACCTTTTCTAAGCTGGCATTTCGTGTTTCCTTCAAGAGCTAGGCTGCATCAGAATCAGCCATATGTGTTCCTTAGACATACAGATTTCTGAACTGCTTTCCAGACTTAATAATTCTTTTATCTGGAGTAGGACACCGAAATCTTTTCTTTTTTGTTTTTCTGTTTTTTTTTTTAAAAAACGTCATGAGATTGTCATGTACAACTAGGTGCATTTTAAGAGCACTTTGGGGCACCTGCGTGGCTCAGTCGGTCAAGCGTCCCACTTTGGCTGGGGTCATGATCTCGCGGTCCATGAGTTCGAGCCCCACGTTGGGCTCTGTGCTGACAGCTCAGAGCCTGGAGCCTGTTTCAGATTCTGTGTCTCCCTCTCTCTCTAACCCTCCCCCGTTCATGCTGTGTCGCTCTCTGTCTCAAAAATAAATAAACGTTAAAAAAAAAAAACCACTTTGAGGGCAAATGTATTAGAAACTCAAGAGGCAGAAGCAGTAATAAAGATGGCTCGTGATAGAACTCTTTCTTGTTTTCTCTAAAATGGTACTCAAATTTTGCAGGTTTTTTTTTTTTTTTTGGTGGTGGTTGTTATGCCTGATAATGTTATGTAACGTTAGAAACTGATTTCTTTTTTTTAAAAACTAACTTGGATATTTTATTTTTGAAATGTTACTTTCCCAGTTTTCCCTTTATAACAGAGTTTAATGGTCAGTGGCCACTTACTACATATCCCCAGTATACTATTCGCTCTGTAGGATGATGAAGATTCAGGGCACAATTCCTGATATGAAGGAGTCATTCTTTTATGAAAGGAATATATTGGGAGTGCTGAACAGATGTTTGTTGAGATCTAGTGGTAATTACCAATTATAATTCCTTAAATACTATTTTTACCTTTACATTCTGAGAAACTTTTATAGAATGTTAGAGCTGAAAGGGAACATTTAATGTGAAAAGTGTTAAATACAGAATTAAAAGATTTTGCAGTCTACATCCATATTCCTGTAATCTAGATGGTACCACGAATTATGTATTAACAGCTTTATTGAAACATAACTGACATAGTAAAAGCACATATTTAAAGTCTACAGTTTGGTAAACTTTGACATGTGTGCACTTGGGAAATAGTCATCATGACCAAGATGACGAAATATCCATCACACTCGAAAGTTTTTTTGGCCATCTCCAGAGGCATCCAATATTCTGATTTTTTTTTTTTTTTCCTACCATACATACCTATACCTCTATTTCTGGCTTGCTGAATGTGGTTTTTATCCTCCAAGAATGTGTGTTGGGTTTTGTAAACTGGTTTTTCTCTATTGATATGATCATAGGGTGTCTCTTCTTCAGCCTGTTGATGTAATGGATTATATTAATTGATTTTTGAATGTTGAATGAGTCTTTCATACCTGGAATAAATTCCACCTGGTCTTGGTATATAATTATTCTTACACATTGTTGGATTTAATTTGATACTTAGTTGATTTTTGCATCTGTGTTCATGAGAGATAGTGGTCTGTAGCTTTTTTTCTTGTCATGTGTTTATCTGGTTTTGGTATTAGGGTAATGCTGAACTCATAAAGTGAGTTAGGAAGTGTTCCCTCTGCTTCTGTTTGCTAGAGGAGATTTCGTTGGGGCTTGGTATCATTTTTTCCTTAAATGTTTGGTTTAGAAAGTTAGTGAAACCATCTGGGCGTTATGCTTTCAGTTTTGAAAGATTATTAAGTATTGAATCAATGTCTTTAATAGATACAGGCCTATTTTGGTATCTTTTTTATCATGTGTGAGTTTTGCTAGAATATATCTTTTGAGGAATTGTTACAAGTTTTGTGAGCAGGTTTGCATTCCTGTGTTATCCTTTTACTGTCCATAGAATGAGTAATGATGGCCCTTCCTTTCATTTGTGATACTAGTAATTTGTGTCTTTTCTGTCATAGTTAACTTGGCTAGAGGGTTATCAATTTTGTTGATCTTTTCAGAGAACCATCTTTTGGTTTCATTAGTTTTTCTCTGGATTTTTCTGTATTGAATTTCATTGATTTCTGCTCTAATTCTTCTTTTCTTCTGCTTACTTAGGATTTCATTTGCTCTTCTTTCCCTAGATTCCTAAGGTGGAAGCTAGAGTATTGATTTTAGATCTATCTTCTTTTCTAATATATGCAGTCAGTGGTGTAAATTTCTGAGCCCTCCTTTTGCTGCATGTCAAATTTTGAGAGCTGTATTTTCATTTGATTCAAGATACTTTTCAGTTTCTTTTGAGACTTCTTTGACTTCTATGTTATTTTAAATTAGTATTTGCCAAATCTTCAGGTATTTTGGGAGTTTCTACCTTTTTTTTTTTTTTTTGTTACCGATTTCTAGTTTAAGTCCATTGTTGTCTGAAAGCAAATTTTGTAAGACTTTTATTCCTTTAAATTTGTTAAGATATGTTTTATGGACCAGAGTTTGGATTATTGTGCTGAATGTTCTGTGTGAGCTTGAAAAGAATATGGGGCACCTGGGTGGCTCAGTTGGTTAAGCATCCGACTTAGGCTCAGGTCATGATCTCATGGCCCGTGAGGCCCGTGAGTTTGAGCCCCACATCGGGCTCTGTGCTGACAGCTCAGAACCTGGAGTCTGCTTCAGATTCTGTGTCTTCCCCTCTGTCTGCCCCTCCCCTGCTCATGCTCTGTCTCTGTCTCAGAAATTAATAAACATTAAAAAAAATTAAAAAAGAAAAATAGATATTCTGCTATTGTTGGAAGAAATGTTCTACAAATTTTAATTAGATCTCTTTGCTTTTAATTTGTTTATGCCTTTATGTCTAGAGTGGGTTTCTTGCAGGTATCTTATTGTTAGGTTTTGTTTTTGTTATCCACTGTGTCGGGTTTTGTCTTTTCATTGGTATATTCAGACCATTTATATTTAAAGTGATTATTGATATAGTTGGGTTGATGGTTATCTATTTGTAGCTCTTTTCTATTTCTTGTATGTATGTCTTTGCTTTTTAAAATCTTCCCCTCTTTTTTCTGCCTCTTCTGGTTTTAATTAAGCTTTTCTATGATTTCCTTTTTTTCCTCTCCTATTATACCAAATTTATTATTTACCACAGGCTTACCAAATTTATTATTTATTTTTCATTTGATTATTATTATTTTAGTGGATGCTTTGGGATTGCAATATGCATTTAAAACTAATCTACGTCTGGAGCACCTGGGTGGCTCAGTCAAACATCCACCTCTTGATTTTGGCTCAGATCATGATCTTGTGGTTCGTGAGTTTGAGCCCTGCATCTGTCCCCAAGCTCATAGCATGGAGACTGCTTGAGATTCTTTCCCTCTCTCTTAAATCAATAAACAAACAGACAAAAAATGAAACTAATCAAAGTCCAATCAAATAAAGCTATATTGCTTCAGAGCTAGTGAAGGCACCTTATAAGATTATTGTACTCATTTGCTTTTGCCATTCATTTCACTTATCCATAAGCTGTACCTACCCAGTGCACTGTTGCTATTATTATTTTGAACAGTTTTCCATTAAGGAAAATAAAAGGCTTAATTTTACCTTTATTCCTTTTCTCATGCTCTTACAGATCTGAGTTTGTGACCTATATTTTCCTTCTCTGTGAAAACTTTTAACATTTCTTGCAAGGGAGGTCTGCCAAAAAATGCCATCAGGTTTTGTTTGCCTGAGAAACTATTTCTTTTGCATCTCCACCACTTAAAAATAATGTGGTAAAATACAACATAAAATCATCTTAATGATATTTTAATTTCAGGTGTACAGTATATTGATTCAACAGTTCGGTACATTACTCAGTGTTCACCCTAAGCATAGCCACCATCTGTCATCAAACAACATTTTTGCAACATTATTGACTATATTCCCTTTGTTGTACTTTTCATCTCTGTGACTTACTTATTTTGTAACTGGAAGTTTGTACTTAATCACCTTCACCTATTTTGCCCATCCCGCCCCCCGACCTACCTCTCCTCAAGCAGCCATCGGTTTGTTCTCTGTATTTAAGAGTCTTGGTTTTTTT
Organism: Panthera uncia; assembly: GCF_023721935.1. NCBI lineage: Eukaryota > Metazoa > Chordata > Mammalia > Carnivora > Felidae > Panthera > Panthera uncia. The sequence goes on from NC_064807.1 coordinate 18,145,407, forward strand.
GTTTCACTGGTTTGTTTTTTAGATTCCACGTGTAAGTGACATCATGGTATTTGTCTTTCTCTCACTTGTTTCACTTAGCATAATACCCTGTAGCTCCATCCGTATTGTCGCAAATGGTAAGGTCTCATTCTTTATTATGGCTGAGTAATATTCGTGTGTAGGTGTGTGGGTGTGTGTATCCATTTATCTGATGGATGCTTGGTTGCTTCCATATGTTAGCTATTGTAAATGATGCTGCAGTAAACATAGAGCTGCATTTTTTTTTTTTTTTTTGAATTCGTGTTTTTGGGTAAATACTAGTGGAATTACTGGATCATATAGTATCTCTTTTTTAAATTTTTTGAGGAACCTCCATATTGTTTTCCATAGCAGCTGCACCAATTTACATTCCTACCTACAGTGTACGAGGGTTCCTTTTCCTTCACATTCTCATCATCACTTGTTATTGTCTTTTTGATTCTAGCCTTTCTGACAGGTGGGAGGTGATATCTCATTGTGGTTTTGATTTGCATTTCTCTGATGATGAGTGATGAGCATCTTTTCATGTGTCTGTTGGTCATCTGTCTTCTTTGGAAAAAAAATGTCTCTTTAATTCTTTTGCCATTTTAAATCAGATTAGTATTAGTGTTTTTGCTGTTGGGTTGTAGAAGTTCTTCATAAAGTTTGGATATTAACCAAACTTTGGATATTATCCAAAGGGATATTAACCCTTTATTGGATATATCCTTTGAAAATATCTTTTCAGTAGGTTGCGTTTTTGTTTTGTCGATGGTTTCCTTTGCTGTGGAAAAGCTTTTTATTTTGGTGTGGTCCCGATATTTATTTTTGCTTTTGTTTTCCTTGCCTTAGGACACAGATCTAGAAAAATGTTTCTGTGGTGATGTCAAAGAAAATACAGTCTGTGGTTTCTTCAGGAGTTTTATGGTTTCGGGTTGCACATTTAGGTCTTTAATCTACTTTTGAGTTATTTTTATGCTGCAATAAAGTGCTCCAGTTTCATTCTTTTACAGTAGCTGTCCAGTTTTCCTAGTACGATCTGTTGAAGAGGTTGTCTTCTCTCCATTGTATATTCCTGACTGTTTTGTCATAGATTAATTGACCATGTAAGTGTGGGTTTATTTCTGGGCTCTCTATTCTGTTCCATTGATCTATGTGTATATTTTTGTGTCAGTACCATGCTGTTGTGATTACTATGACTTCATAGTATACCTTGAAATCTGGAATAGTGATAGCCCCAGCTTTCTTCTTTCTCAAGATTGCTTTGGCTGTTCAGGCTTTTTTTTGGTTCCATACAAATGTTAGGATTATTTGTTTTAGTTCTTTGAAAACTGCTCTTAGTAATTTTATAGGGATTGTGTTGAACCTATAGATTGCTTTTTGTAGTGAGATTTTAATGATAATCTTCCAATCCATGAGCATGGACTATTTTCCCATTTGTTGGTGTTTTCTTTCTTTCATCAGGGTTTTATAGTTTTCAGAGTATCAGTCTTTCATCCTTTTGGTTGGGTGTATTCTTATGTACTTTATTGTTTTTGGTGATTGTAAATGGAATTGTTAATTTTTCTTTCTGCTACTTTGTTATTACTGTATACTGTATAGAAATGCAGATTTCTGTGTATTAATTTTGTATCCTGCAACTTTACTGAATTCACTTATCAGTTCTAACAGTTTTTTTTGTTAGTCTTTAGGGTTTTCTTTTTTTTTATTTTTTTAATGTTTTTATTTATTTTTGAGACAGAGCACAAGTTGGGGAGGGTCAGAGAGAGGGAGACACAGAATCTGAAGCAGGCTTCAGGCTCCGAGCTGTCAGCACAGAGTCCGACATGGGGCTCGAACTCACCGACTGTGAGATCATGACCTGAGCTGAAGTCGGATGCTCAACTGACTGAGCCACCCAGGCGCCCCAGTCTTTAGGGTTTTCTATATACAGTATCATGTCCTCTGCAAGTAGTGAAAGTTTCACTTCTTCCTTGCTAATGTGAATGCCTTTTATTTCTTTTTCTTGTCTTGAGTAGTAAGACTTCCAGTACTATGTTGAATGAAAGAGTGGAGATCCTTGTTTTGTTCCTGGTTTTAGAGGAAAAGCTCCTAGTTTTTCGCTAGTGAGTATGATGTTAGTTAGCTTGTAGGTTTTTGATATATGGCTGTTATTATGTTGGGGTATATTCCCTCTAAATCTTTCATTGTTGATGGATATTGGATTTTGTCAACACATTTTTTTCTACATTTACTGAGGTGATCCTTGGGCTTTTATCTCTTTTGTTAATGTGAGGTACCACACTAATTGATTTGTAAATATTAAACCACTCTTGCATCAGTGGAATGACTCGTGCTCAGTTGTGGTCAGTGATTTTTTAAACTGATAAGAACAGATACTACACTTGATCTTAGCCAAAAGGCCAAGAAGCGATGGGGTCAGTGATTTTTTTAAATGTATCATTGGATTTAGTTTGCTGATATTTTGTTGAGGATTTCTGTATCTGTGTTCATCAGTAATATTGGCTTGTGGTTTTCTTTTTTTGTAGTTTCTTTGTTTTTGGTATCAGGGTATTGCTGGCCTGGTAGAATGAATTTGGAAGTTTTCCTTTCTTTTTAAATTTTTGGAATAGTTGGAGAAGAATAGTATTAACTCTTTAGATGTTTGGTAGAATTCACCTTTGAAGCCATAAGCCATAGACTTTTGCTTTTTGGGAGTTATGTGATTACTGATTCAATTTCCTTACTAGTAATCACTTTGTCAAAATTTTCTATTTACTTCTGATTTACTTTTGGAAGATTGTATGTTTTTAGGAATTAAAATTTTTTTTAACGTTTATTTATTTTTGAGACAGAGAGCATGAGTGGGGGAGGGGCAGAGAGAGAGGGAGACACAGAATGCGAAGCAGGCTCCAGGCTCTGAGCTGTCAGCACAGAGCCCAATGTGGGGCTCAAACTCACGAACCGTGAGATCGTGACCTGAGCCGAAGTCGGACACTTAACCGACTGAGCCACCCAGGCACCTCTGTTTTTAGGAATTTAAAGAATGAAGTATGCCTATTTATTTATTTTTAAATGTTTATTCATTTTAGAGAGGAAAGAGCATGAGTGGGGGAGGCGCAGAGAGCGGGGGACGGAGGATCCAAAGTGGGCTCTGAGCTGACAGCAGTGAGCCTGATGTGGGGCTTGAACTCACTAACTGTGAGATTATGATCTGAATGGCAGTTGGATGTTCAACTGACTGAGCCACCTGAGTGCCCTGAGTATGCCTTTTATTTTTTTAATTTTTTAATGTTTGAAAATAATTTATTTTGAGAGAGCGCACACAAGCAGGGGAGGTGCAGAGAGAGAGAGAGAGAGAGAGAGAGAGGGAGACAGAGAATCCAAGTGGGTTCCACACTGTCAGCGCAGAGCCTGATGGAGGGGCTCGGACTCAGGAACTGTGAAATCATGACCTGAGCTGAAACCAAGAGTCGGATGCTTAACTGAGCCATCTAGGAACCCCCCAAAGTATGTCTTTTTAAAATGAAAAATACTTTAATATTTTAATTTTACTCCTTAAATGTTTTTTTAGGAGCTGTGGCCTTGAAGAATCTTGAAATTAAAGAAAATGCTCTGGTAGGTTTTGAGTATAAAAAAATGTGTAATGTCTGCATTTAACTGTATATAGACTTTTTGATTTACTTCGTCATTTTAAATTATTCAAGCTTGTGAAAATTTTTAAAAAGAATTTTTGCAAAATGTGTATTTTACAAAGTAGACTTTTAATCTCCTTTAAAAGCACAGAGTATAATTTTCCCCATTTAAAAATGCTTCCAATTTTTTTCTTTCTATATGATTTTATTTTAAATGGTTAATTTATCTTTCCAGTTGTCTTCAAGTTTTAATACCATGGTAACGATTTTTTTTTTTTTTACTATAGAATTCAGTGGTATTAATTACATTCATGATGCTATACAATCATTAAGCCCTGTCTTTTTTTCTGTAACTTTTTCATTGGGTCAAAGGGACTCCTATAACAATTAAGAAGTAATGCCCTATTCCGCCTCTTTGTAGACCTTGCTAACCTTTAATCTACTTTCCGCTTCTATGAATTTGCTTGTTGTACCTCGTGAGTGAGATCCTGCCATGTTTGTCATACCGTGTTTGACACATTTCACTTAGCTAATTCCTCTAAGGTTTGTCTGTTGTTTTTATCGGGACAACATTTCATTTTGTGGCTGAGTAATATTCCAGTGTATCTTGATGCCACGTTTTGTTTATCCATTGATACCTTGATAGACACTTGAGTTGTTTCTGCCTTTTGGCTCTTGTGAATAATGCTGCTGTAACACTGGCATACACATGTCTGTTCAGTTCCCTGTTTTCAATCCCTGTGGGTAAATGCCTACCAGTGGAATTGCTGGGTTTTATGGTAATTTTATGTTTAATGTTTTTAAGAACTGCCACTCCATTTTCCATACTAGTTGACCCATCTTATATTCCTACTACCAATGCATATAGTGTCCACTTTCTCCACATCCTTGCTAACATTTACTTATCTTTTTAAATCTTTCTTTTTTTTTCATTTTATCTTAAGTACAGTCTACTCCCCGAGGTGGGGCTGGAGCTCCCGACCCCAAGATCAGAGTCACTGGAGCTCCTGACCCCAAGATCAGAGTCACATGCTCTACCAGCTGAGCCAGCTAGGCACTGTTTTTGGTTTTCTGATTATACCCCTCCTAATAGACCTAAAGTGGAATCTCATTTTGGTTTCTCTTAGCATTTCCCTCATGACTAGTGAGGCTGAGCATTTTTTCATGTGCTTATTGGCCATTTGTATATGTTCTTTGGATCTGTCTGTTGAAAATAGTTGCTGATTTTTTAGTCAAGTTTTTGTTTGCTTGTTTGAATTGCATTTCTTTATGTATTCTTGATATTTTCCCTTATCAGATACATGATTTGCAAAATTGACCCCCATTCTTTGTGTTGCCTTATGCCTCTGTTGATAGTGTCCTTTGATGCACTAAAGTTTTTAATCTTGGTGAAATTTAATCCATCTCTTTTTTTTTTTCTTTTGTTGTTTGTGTCTTTGGTGTGCTGTTCAAGAAATCATTGCCAAATCTAATGTCAAGAAGATTTTACCACATGTTTTCTTCTAAGGGTTTTGTAGTTTTAGTTCTTGTGTTTAGGTCTTATGTCCATTTTGAATTAATTTTTATATATGGTTATGAGGTAAGGGCTTAACTTCATTCTTGGGTGTGGATGTCCAGTGTTCTCAGCACCACTTATTGAAAAGGTTGCCCTTTTCCCCATTCGATGGGGAGAAATTCTTTTGAGGTTTTTTGCAAAGTGGAGTTTTAACCTCCCTGTAAGGACAAACTGATGATAAAATTTCCCACTTAATTTTCCCCTCAGACAGTATAAAAGCAGTATGATTTTGGTAAGGGTAACTTAGGTCTTCTCTATTACTGTCGAACTTTCTCCCTATTTATTTAAAAATGATCAGTCTCCCTGAATGTTACGGAGTTGAGAATAGTGTGACAATTAAGTATTTACAAATTTAAATAAGTGTTGATGGTAAAGAGAAGGTGCAAGTTAACTGAATCCCTTTAAGTAATTGTGGGAAGAAAAAAATAGTCTTCTGTTTTGTTGGCCTGTATATATACTAATATTTTATATGTATATATATGTTTTGTAGAGTCAACTGGATGTACCATTTAAAGTTAAAGTTGGTCATATAGGTAAGCTGTGTTTATTATTTGAATGTCCTTGCTGGACTTGCAGTAAGAATGATATGCTTCGTATCTCTTTAATGTGATATTGTTAATGTTTCTGAGCACTAATTGAAAATCATGTGTTTTCGTCTGGGTAGAGCTTAGTAGCGTAACTTAAAGATACTGTGTGGTCCATGTATCCCTTGTTTAAAAACTATGAAATTATACATTTACTAGGTGTTAAAAATGAGTGGAGAGCCAGTGTGTTAAATCCAGTAGCATAACTGTCTCTGTTTCTTAGGTTTCTGACTAGTTACTGCTGTCTTCCAATCATGGATGTCTGCTGTAAGGAGTAGGGTCTGGATCATCCAGGCAATGTGACTCGGAATGAGTCAGAAACTTAGTTTCTGAGGTTGTTTGCATACCTGTGTCCTAGCAGCTGTCATTCTCTAATATTATTTTATTTTTTTCTACTAGACAATAAGTTTCTTAGTGTTTATTCTCACCACTTGGTACGATACCTGACATATAGTAGGGACACAATTTGTTGAGTGAAGGAAGTACCCATTTCCAAATGAGTGTACGGCATTATAATCAGTTTTATAGGAACGTATTTTCCCCTTGCTATTACTGGGTGTTGTTAATCTTATTGATCCTTCAGAGTTTCCTGCATTTAGCATGTGGAATTACATATATAGTAAATATAAATATATGCGTATTTTGAAAACAGTTGTACTTATGTGGAAGATTTTTGGAATTGTCTTTGTTTTATATTTTTGTGTATTACAAATTTTCTAGAAATCTGTACTTTTAGAAATGAGAATTTCTGGTAATGATGAGAAGAAAAGGTTTTTTTTTTTTTTTAAAGATTTAATGGTGAAAGTGCTACATTATTAACTTTGTGTCTATTTCTTTGATTATTAATGCTATTTTGTCACTGTTATCTGTTCTTTTATTTACTTTTTTGGATTATTAATATATGTGATACATGTGTGTGAGCAGTCTGATACATTTATAAATTGTATCAGATTTGTCGGAATTATTATTTTTTCTAATGGGTTTATTTCATTCTGGTTACATTTTGGATGGTACACAAATTTGAAACGGTCACTGTCTCCTCTGATTTTTTTTTTTTAATGTTTATTCAGTTTTGAGAGAATGTGAGTGGGAGAGGGGCAGACAGAGGGGGACAGAGGATCTGTAGCGGGCTCTGCACTGACCGCACCAAGCCCGCTGTGGGGCTTGAACTCAGGAACTGTGAGATCATGACCTAAGCTGAAGTGGGACACTCAACCGACTTAGCTACCCGGGTGACCCAGTCTTCTCTGATTTAAAACTTAGGACGTCATCCCTGTTTTAGAAATCAGTTTATTTCTTTTTCTCTGGATTGATGTTGTAATATGAAATCTTTTTCTCAGTTTGGGTTTTTTTTTAATGTTTCATTTTATTCATTTATGTTTAAAGTTTATTTTTTGAGAGAGAGAGTGAGCAAGCACGGGAGGAGCAGAGAGACAGGGAGAGAGGGAATCATGAGTAGCCTCCACGAGGTCATTGTGGAGCTGGAGGGGGGACTCCAGCTCAAAATCTATGAGAGATCATGACCTGAGCCGAAATCAAGAGTCAGATCCTTAACTGACTGAGCCACCCAGGTGTCCTAGTTTGGGTTTTTGTTTTTTTTTAAACATGGAATTTTTGGCCTTATGTAATGAGATAAATCTATGTAGATTTTTTTCCCCTTCTCCAGTTACCAGTTAATGCAGCCATCGTGTTATTAATTTTTCCCTTCCCAATCATGGCAACTATTTCTAAATCAATAGACTCCTGCTTTCTAAAATATTTAAAGTATTTTAAAACAATTAGGGAAACTTTTTAAATACACAAGACTAGAATCGGTATAAGGAATACCTTACATCATATTTTTTAGTTTAATATCCTAATGCTTTAAGGATATTTTGCTATTGGATTATAGTAAAACATTTTGAATGTTTGAATAGTTTGAATAATTTTCTAATCTTGTTCACAGTCTTTGATTATTATCATAGAAATCTGTGCACACATACACTTAGGGTGATAATCATACATATTGTATATATATCATCTATACATATGAAAACTACATCTTCAATTTTATAATCTACCTTTTGACAGTGTACTATGAATACTTATAGTGATTTGGAGTAAGAATTGGGGAAATCAGAGTTCTGATAATCAAAGATTGTTGGTTAATGGCAGAGGAGTATTGTTATGTTTGATGCAGATTGCCATAAATAGAAACTTGTAAATTTTTAGAATAGCATTTAGATTTTCCAACAGTACTAATACACATAATTTCAGATCATCACAACAAAGGCGTGTTGTTTTGGGTTGTAAAATAGCTTTCTGTGAAGTGACTCAGCTTGTTGTTTTGCCATCTCTTCTAATGCCTGACAGAAAATAGACTGTCAGCAAATGCAGGTTGAATGAATAATATTTTTTGTCCTTTTTAAAAAAAATTCATGTAGGTAATCTTAATCTTACAATTCCGTGGAAAAACCTGTATACTCAACCAGTTGAAGCTGTCCTGGAAGACATTTATTTACTCATAGTGCCTTCTTCTCGTAAGTCAAATTTTAAACATTATAACTTCAAGCACTTTTATTTGTGGATGGAAAAATCTTTATATCTCATAATGATATTCAGAATACTTTTGGTAAATATTTTGAGATATTTTTATGTTTGAATTAGCATTTGGGAATTCAAATTAAATTGGTTTTTACTCTAGACTTTTGCAGACTTTGTATTAGTGATTGTTTTTCAAGGGTATGTTTTGGAATGAGTATACTTAAACTTAAGATAATTAAATATTCTTTTCTGTGCTTCCTGTAGAAATAAAATACGATCCTGTAAAAGAAGAAAAACAACTCTTGGAGGCAAAGCAATATGAACTTAAGCGAATAGAAGAAGCAAAACAAAAAGTAGCTGATCAAGGTAAAGGAAACGGTAAATAGGAATGGTAATAAGAAAAGGAGAGAAGACCTAAATATTTATCACATGGGAATATTATTTTTCTCTGGAGGCATTGAAATTATTTAACAAATATGAGATAATCTTATTACATGGGGAATTTTAATGTGGTTTGTCTATTTTTATGATTATAAAAATTTTACTTACAGAAACTTACTGTTTGACAAATAATACACATAGCTTATAAGGGTAAGGTTAGTTTTTAGCTATAATAATTAATTTCATCAAGTATATTTTCTTAGTTTCGTAGCTTTTTAATTTTTGAAATTGCTATTAAAACATTTTTTTAATGTTTACTTATTTTTGAGAGAGAGAGAGAGAGAGAGAGAGACAGAGGGAGAGAGCGGGAAAGGGACAGAGCAAGAGGGAAACACAGAATCTGAAGCAGATTCTGGGCTCTGAGCTGACAGCGCAGAGCCCAACATGGGGCTTGAACTCAAAAACTGTGAGATCATGACCTCAACCAAAGTCTAGTGCTTAACTGACTGAGCCAGCCAGGTGCCCACAAATTTTTATTTTGTAAAATGTTTATTTTTGAGCAAGAGAGTCAGAGAGGGGGAGAGAGAACCAAAGAGGGGGAGAGACAGAGGACCCAAAACAGTCTGTGTGCTGTCAGCACAGAACCTGATGCAGGGCTTGAACTCATGAACTGCAAGATCATGACCTGAGCTGAAGTCAGATGCTTAACTGACTAAGCCACCCAGGCACCCTAGTTTTCTAGCTTTTTTTTTTTTAAATTCCCCTTATATCAGTTCTTAATCTTTTGGAGATACTTAGTTGTTTGATATAATTATGTTTTCCCAAATCTTTTTGGTTACCCTCTGGCTTCATATCCTTTCCTATTCAGCCTAAACCAAATAGTTCATTATTTCAACCCTTTCTTTTCTCAGTGGAAGAGCTGTCTCGCAGAAACCAAATTCCTTTCCACTTGTGTGGTGGTGACTTTTGTATTTTTTGTTTTCTGTTCTGTCTAGTAAAACTTTCTCCTTAGCCTATAAATACATTGTACCTGGTCTTATCTTCAAACACAAAATGATCTTCCTAACCTGGTTATCATTTGTCTTCTGTTCCTCTTTTGTTTAATAGCCAAGCATCTTAAAAATGTATGTATACTTACACCACTATCCTTGCCTTGCATTTATTTAGTTATTTATTTTTTTGATAAAAAAAAAAACCCACTAGTAAACATTTTACCTTTTGACAAAGAGGTAAAAACGTTAAAGGAGATTTAATGCAAATTCTGGCGACACTTCTTGTAATTATATTTTCATACCCTGTGTAGTTGTTTATCTCTATCCCCAGTCTTTTTTTATTCAAAATTTTTTTTATTATAGCACACATGTAACAAAGTTTACCATCTTACCCATTTTTAAGTGTACAGTTCGCTGGTATTAAATACATTTAGAATGTTGTACAACTCTTACCATCCATTTCATATCTCTTTTCTTCTTGTAAAATTGAAACTTTATAGCCATTAAACAACAATCCACCCATTCCACCCCCCTCAGTTAGAACCCCTGGCGACCACAACTGTACTTTCTTGTCTCTGAAATTTTGGCTCCTCTTGAGTACTTCATGTAAGTGGAATTATACAATGTGTCTTTTTCTAACTGGCTTATTTCACTTAGCATCATGTTTTCACGATCTGTCCATGTTGTAGCCTGTATCACAATTTCCCTTTTAAGGCTAAATAGTATTCCATTTTTTGTATATACCACACTTGCCTTGCCCATTCACCCATCTGTGGACACTTGGGTCGTTTCTGTGCTTTAGCTGTCGTGAATAAAGCTGCTCTGAACATGGGAGCACAAGTATTCCTTTGAGACATTGTTTTCAATTCTTTTGGGTATATACACACAAGTGCAGTTGCTGGATCATAGGTAATTGTACTGTATTTTTGACTTTTTGAGGAATCACCATACTGTTTTCAACAGGGACTTGTACCATTCTGCATTTTCACCAACAATGCCCAGAGGTTTTGATTCCTTCGCATCCTTGCCAACGCTGGTTTTATCTTTTCTTCATGGTAGCATCCTAATGGGGATGAAGTGGTATCTCATGTAGTTTTGATTTGCATTTCGCTGAGGATTAGTATTTTAGTGTCTTTTCATGTGCTTATTGGCCATTTGTATATCTTCTTTGGAGAAATGTCTATTTGAGTCTTCTGCCCATCTTTTAGTTGGGTTGTCTTTGGTTGTTGTTTGGTGCTACGAGTTCTTTATATATTCTCCATGTTAATCTTTCACTAAATACACGATTTGCAAATTTTGTCCCATTCTTTGTGTAACCATTCTGTTGATAGTGTCTTAATGCAAAAAATGTTTAAATTTCCACGAAGCCCATTTTGTCATCTTTTGTTGCTTGTGCCTTGGTGTGATATGCAAGAAATCATCGTAAAATCATCACCAAATCCAGTGTCATGCAGCTTTTGTCCTGTGTTTTCCTCTAAGAGTTTTATAGTTTTAGGTCTTAAATTTAAATCCATTTTGAATTAGTTTTTTATATGTTCTTCGATAAGCAAGGTCTGACTTCATTCTCTTGTTCATTCTCTTCATATCCCGTTTTCCCAACGTTGTTTATTAAAACTATTGTCCATTCCTGATTGAGTAGTCTTGGTCCCTTATCAAAAATCATTTGACCGTGTATGCAAGGGTTTATTCTGAGTGCTGTATTCTGTTTTATTCGTCTGTGTGTCTGTCTTTATGGCAGTACCACACTGTTTTGATTACTGTAGTTGTGTTGTAAATTTTGAAACCTGGAAGTATAAGTCTTTCACCTTTTGTTCTTCCTTTTCAAGACTGGTTTTCCTCTGTGGGAGTCCCTTGAGTTTCCTTATGAATTTAAGGATGCATTTTTCTGTTTCTGCAAAAGTATAATTGGGATTGCTTTGAATCTGTAGATTGCTTTGGGCGGCATTGACATGCTAACAGTGGTTCCCAATCCATGAACTTGGGTATGTTTCCATTTATGTCTTTTAAAATATCTTTTTAAAAGTGTACAAGTCTTTCACCTCCTAAGTTATTCTTTCTGATGCTATTGTAAAAGGAATTGTTTCTGTAATTTCCTGCTCAGATTCTTCATTGTTAGGGATTAGGGATATGCAGTTGATTTTTTTTGTGTGTGTGTGTGTGTGTGTGTGTTGACTTTGTACCCTGCTACTTTGCTGAGTTAATTAGTTTCAATAGTTGTTTTGTGAGGTATTTAGGGTTTTCTTCGTATAAGATCATATCTGTGAACAGAGATTTTACTTCATTTTTTGATTTGGATGACTTTTGTTTCTTGCCTGATTACTCTGGCTAGACCTTCTAGTAGTATGTTGAATAAAAGTGACAAAACTGGACATTTTTGCTGTCTTTCAGATTTTCAAGGAAAAGCTTTCAGCCTTTCCATTAAGTATGGTGTTTGCTGTGGGCTTTTTGTATATGAATTTTATTATGTTAGGTAGTTTCCTTCTAGTCCTAGTTTTTTGATTGTTGTTATTAAAAAAGGATTTTGAGTTTTGTTAAATGGTTTTTCTTCATCAATTGAGATGATCATATATATTTTTTTATTTGGTAAATGTTTGATTTATTTGGTAATTTTTAGCAAATTTATTTGGTAAGTTGACTTATATATCTACCCATCCTTCCATTCCAGCAATAAATTCTATTGAGTCATGCTATATAATTTTTTATAACACTTTTTTTTTGTTTATTCATTTTTTTTTTTTTCTTGGGGAGAGAGTGAGTGGAAGAGGGAGACACAGAATCTGAAGCAGGTTCCAGGCACTGAGCTGTCAGCACAGAGCCCGACGTGGGGCTTGAACTCACAGACCGTGAGATCATGCCCTAGCCGAAGATGGAAGCTTAACCAACTGAGCCACCCAGGCGCCCCTTGAATTTTTTTAATGTGCTGTTGAATTTTGTTTGTTGGCATTTCGTTATTTGCATCAGTATTTATTAGGAATATTGATCTGTAGTTTTCTTGTAGTATCGTTGTATGGTTTTGGTAGCAGATTAATACCTCATACATTGAGTTTGGAAGTATTCCCTTTAATCTGTTTTTGAAAAGTTTGAAGAGGATTGATGTTTTAAGTGTTTGGTAGAATTCACCAAAGAAGCAATCAGTTCCACGGCTTTTTGTTAGGGGAGTTTTGATCACTGATTCAATCTTTTTACTAGTTTTATATGTGTGTGTATATATATATATTTTATATATACATATGTATTATATATATGTATTTTACATATATGGGTATATATAATACATATATCTATTCAAATTTTCTATCTCTGTAATTTTGTCTTGGTACGTATTGTGGTTCTAGGAATTTGTCCATTTCGTTTGGTTAATCCAGTTCGTTAGTATACAGTTACTCACATAATGTGTATAATCCTTGTTTCTGTAAAATCTTTAGTAATACACCTACTCTCATTTGTAATTTTGGTAATTTGAGCCTTACTCTTTTTATCTTGGTCCATTTAGCTATTTTTCAATTTTATTGACCTTTTCAAAAAACCCAACTTTTGGTTTCATTTGATTTTTTTTTTTTTTCAAGTTGGTCTTCTATTCTTCAGTTTATCTCTACTTGAATCTTTATTTTCTCTTTCCTTCTATTAGCTGTGGATATAGTTTGTCCATTATTTTCATATTGTTTAAGTTATAAAGTTAGGTTCTTCTGAGGTCTTTGTTTTTTTCTTACAGCTATAAATTTCCATTTTAATACTTTTTTGCTGTGTCCCATAAATTTTGGTATGCTGTGTTTTTGTTTTCCTATATCTAAGTGTTTTCTAATTTCCCTTATGACTTGTTCTGTGATCCATTGGTGGTTTAATAGCGTTTTGTTTAATTTCCACAAATACGTGAGTTTTTAAATTTTCCTTCCATTTTCTTATTTTTTTTAAATGTTTGCTAATTTTTGAGCGAGAGTACGTGTGTTAGGGAGAAGCGGAGAGAGGGAGACAGAGGATCTGAAGCAGGCTCTGCACTCACAGCAGAGAGCCACTGCTGAGCTCTCTGAGGAACCCCAACTTCTGTGTTTTATTTCTAACATTATTCTGATATGGTCAGAAATGGCACTTTGCATGATACCTATGTTTTTAAATCTAGTTAGACTTAATTTGTGTCCTAATATGCGTTCTGTCATGGAAAATGTCTTAGATGTACCAGAGAACAGTGGATCTTGTGTTTTAATCCATTCAGTTTGTGTCTTTTGAGTAGACTGTTTAATCCATATCCATATATATACATACATACGTATGTATATGTGTGTATATGTACAAATATAAATATGAACTAATATCGGTATATTATATGTATTTTAATGGTTTATCTTTGAGAGAGAAAGAGCATGTACATGAGCAGGGGAGGGGCGGAGAGAGAGAGAGAGAGAGGGAGAACAAGAATCCCAAGCATGTCCTGAGCTGCCATTGCAAAGCCTGATGCGGGGCTCAAACTCACAAACCCATGAGGTCAGAACTTGAACTGAAACCAAGAGTCGGATGCTTAACTGACTGAGCCACCCAGGCACCCCAGATCCATATACTTTTAGAATAATTACTGATAACTTACAGACGTACTTCTGTCCTTTTGCCATTTGTTTTCTGTGTGCCTTATTTGTCACTCATTTACTGCGTTACTCTCTGAGTTTGGTTGACTTTGTATAATGAAATGTTTAAATTTTTATTTCGGGGCGCCTGGGTGGCTCAGTCGGTTAAGCGGCCGACTTCGGCTCAGGTCATGATCTCACAGCCCGTGAGTTCGAGCCCCGCATCGGGCTCTGTGCTGACAGCTCAGAGCCTGGAGCCTGTTTTGGATTCTGTGTCTCCCTCTCTCTGACCCTCCCCCGTTCGTGCTCTCTCTCTCTCTGTCTCAAAAATAAATGTTAAAAAAAAAATTTAAATTCTTATTTCATTCATCTCGTGCATATTCTATAGGTATTTTCTCTACGGATACCCTGAGAATTACATTTTTGACATCCTTAAGTTAGAACACTTTAAGTTATACTAGCTTAACCTCAGTAACATACAGAAACTCTACTCTTTCACATCTCCCTCCTCACTTTTTTAAATTGCTGTTGTCACAGAATTGCATCTTTATATATTGTTGCTGAAAACAAACTATTTTGAATAGATTAGTGTCTTAAATAATTAGAAAACAACAGGCTGAGTTACAAAGCAAAGTTACCATAATACTAGCATTTAGACTAAGAAGTTTTTTTTATAAGTACATTGGTCTCTCAGATCATGTAGAATGCAAAAAGTGGAGTTACAAACCACTGTTAGGGTAACGATAATTGATAATCGCAGATGTGTTATCTTTTGTTGGGATCATTGTTGTTTCATGCAGTATCTCTGGTTATTGTGTAGGGAAGGTCTGGTGACAGTCTTACTCAGCTTTTATTTATCTTGGAATGTCTTTATTTCTCCCTCACTCTTAAAGGGCATTTTTGCTGGATATAGAATTCTTGGTTGAAAGATTTTTTTTTCTTAGCACTTTCAGCAATTTGGTCCATTGCCTTTCTGCCTTTTTTCTGATGAAAAATCTATTGATAAAATTATTAACGATCCCTTCCATGTGATGAGCAGCTTCTCTCTTGATGTTTTCAAGATTCTCTTTTTATCTTTGGTCTTTGAACGTTTGCTTATAATTTGCATCCTTGGGTCTCTTTGAGTTCTTCCTTGGAGTTCTTTGAGTTCCCTGGGTAATCATGTCTTTCTTTAAATGTGGCCAGTTTGCAGCTAGTATTTCTCATTTTTTAGTTTTTATTTTTTTAATATTTTTCATTCTTTAGTCATCTAAACACCCAGTGTGGGGCTCGAATTTACAACCCTAGATAAAGAGTTGCACACTCTACTGACTAAGCCACACGGGAGTCCCTCAGCCACTATGCCTTCAGATATTCCCCCTGACCCTTTCTCTGTCTTTTTTCCGTCTGGGACTCCCACAGTGCATGTCCCCTGGGTGTCTGTTAGGCTCTGTTCACTTCAATTTATTTCTTTCCGTTCCCCAAATTTAATAATTGGTTGTTGTTGTTCTGTCTTCAAGTTTGTCTATTGCAGTCTCCCTTTGAATCTCTATGATGAATTTTTCCTTTTAGTTATGGTACTTTTCTGCTTCTGAATTTTTTTTTTTTTTAGTTCTTTATAGATATTTCTGTTTTTTCATTCATTATTTTCTTGATGTTCTCCACATCTTCCTTTAGATCTTTGAGCATCTATGTGACAGTTGTTTTAAAGTCTGTCTAGTGGGGCACCTGAGTGGCTCAGTTGGTTCTGGACTTTGGCTCAGGTCATGATCTCATGGTTTGTGAGTTCAGTGCCCATGTCCAGCTCCACACTGATGGTGCAGAGCCTGCTTGGGATTCTCTATCCTTCTTTTCTCTGCCCCTCCCCACTTGCACTCTCTCTCAAAATAAGTAAACTAAAAAAAAAAAAAAAAAAAAAAAAAAAAAATGTAGTAGCTCTGTCATCGTATCTTTTTCAGGAATAGTTTTTGTTAACTTATTTTTTTGTCTGTTAAATGGGCCATGTCTTCCTGCTTCTTTGTATCGTTGGTGATTCTTTTTAAAATCTAGATATTTGGATATAATAATGTGATATCTGTGGAAATGAGATTCACCCCCATTCCCATTGTTTTCTTTTCTTTTTTTTTTTTAAAGCTTTTTTTTCTTTTTCATTATTGTAGGCTATCCCTAGTCCAAGGATCAGTCTGAGGTATAAATGTAAGGTATTCTCAGGACTTTGCTGAGCCCAGGCCTATGCCTTTCCCTGAACGTGTTTGGTCACTTTCTTATTTTCCCTGCATATGGAGTTGGTTTTGAATGTCCTAGTCTGTAATGTTTTGCTCACAAATAGGGAGAAGAGAACAATGAAGGGGGACAAAAACAAAAAAGGTTGCGAGTCCTTTAAAAGCCCTGGATGTCACTTTGGCTGGAGAGGGAGGGGCTTGCAACAGTTGAAAAAGGTGCAGTGACCACAACCACCCTTCTCTGTGATCAGGAGCAGCAACCAGCCATTAGAGCCCAAATCTCCAAATATTTGGAGGATGGGTCCTTTCTTCCCACCTTGGTTCCTGCAAGTTGAGTTGCAAGGTGCTTCAGGAATGTGTGCACGGCTGGCTGCCGTAGGCCTGAGAATAGGGGTCCGGGTGAGCTGCTGCTATGGTAAGAGCTAAAGTGGATGTGAATGAAGTACAGTTTACATTCAAGCCTTCTCTGCAAGTTGCAAGTTGCAAGTTGCAAGCCTTCAGTAGATTCTGGAGTTCCAGAATCTTTACATTAGGCACATTTTGCCTATTGAGTTATCTAGGAAGACAGATTCCTGGTGTTTTCTACTCTGCCATTTTCCTCTTCTCCAATCCTTTCTTTACTAAGTCTCCTAGGCTTTTGCCTTTTAAAAATTATTTTCATCTTCTCAAAACAATACATATACATAGATTTAAAAGTTAGTAATATTAGTACCACAATTTAGAAATTCTGTCTCCTGGCTCAGCCCCTAAGCCTGCTCCATATAGATCTGCTTTTAAGTTTTTTGGGTTTTGTTTGATGTTTTTATTTACTTTTGAGAGTGTGAGTGGAGGAGGGGCAGAGAGGGGGACAGAGGACCCCGCGTGGGCTCTGCACTGACAGCAGCGCTCCTGACGTGGGGCTCGAACTCACCAACTGTGAGATCTTACCTGAGCTGAAGTCAGATGCTCAACTGACTGAGCCACTCAGGAGCCCCTACTTTTAAGTTTTAAAGTGCTTTTGTGGTTACTTCCATGCTACTATATAAGATGATCACATCCCTATTACTTGATTCATTATGCTTATACATCATTTATATAGAGAGGCTTCCCTTTATGGACTGTAAGGTTGACCCATTTTTCTGTCTTTCTAGTATAATTGCATGTTTGGTTAAATCAGTATTCATTGTTTATGTTATTATGGCTATATATAAATGTTTACTACTGAGCCAAATAGTATATATGCTCTGATTACATATGTTTTTTGGTGCAACTTTATTATTTCCTTGGCAATAGTCGGTGGATGTAGGGTGATTATTATATAGAAGTTTTTCTTAACGTGTCTGGTTTCAATGTGATGGATCTCCCTGTATCTGTAAGTACATGGTTTTAGAGTCTGCAGTCTGTTGCGTGTATTGTCTTCAGAAGAAATTCTTGCTTCTCACTAGGATGGGAAAAGGATAGTTGTATGGCTGTGTGGACTAAGGGAGGGAGAATACCTGGAAGTCTAACTACTAATTACACCAGACTTAAGCCAGTCCTTGTATTATCATCCTCTCCCTGCCATTTATGTTCTCTGAGGACTCCAGTTCCTGAATCTTCCCAGGATTCTGGCTTTTGACTCATCTTTATTATTGGCCTCTCCATTTATTATAGGTATTTAGAAGAATTTCTTCATCTCTGCTAAGTAGGTTAAGGCCATCTGCATTCTAGCTTCCAGACTACTGAAGGTATATCTTCCCTGTTTTTTTCCTGTACTCTTTCTTGACCTTGGGGATTTATCCATTTTCTCCCTTTACTTTTGCATTAATAAGGTCTTACTGAGAAGTAGAAAAATAGATAACAATCCACCATGTTTAATCAGAAGTCCTTATTTTTACATTGGTCTAAAATTAGAAACGCTTATGCTTAAAATTCAGTAGTGATAGCTTATTGTTATCAGGTAGAAGTTTAAACTCTTCAGCGTGATATGTAAAAGTTCATATGATTTGAATCCTATTTACCTCTTGATCCTTATTACTGACCCCATCCCTTTCTCTTCTATTCTTTTGTTCTAAACATACTGACCTATTTACAGTTTATTGAGTGTATCAATTTCTCTGAATATATCTCACTTTTACTCTATCTAACATATAATTGTGAGTTACCAGCATTGAAATGATAGTTGAGGTGTATGGTGTGGATGAGATTCCCTGAAGCAGCAGTAGAGGAGAGGAGAAGAAGTCCTAGGACTGAGCCTTAAGGAAATGTAACCTTTAATGATGGTGTAAAAGAGGAACACAGAAAAAAAAAAATCAAGAAAAGAGTGATGAGGGGCACCTGGGTCGCTCAGTCGGTGGAGCGTCTGACTTGGCACAGGTCATGATCTAACGATTCATGAGTTCGAGCCCCACATTGGGCTCTCTGCTGTGAGTGCAGAGCCTTCTTTGGATCCTCTGTCTCCCTCTCTCTCTTTCTCTCTCAAAAAAATAAACACCAAAAAAATAATAAAAAAAAAGAGTCATCAGATAAGTAGAAAGAAATTTGGAGATTATGATTTCATGGGAAAAGTGTGTTTTAGGAAGCAAAGAATTTATCAGATCCTAACGAGGTATTAGGTAAATTAAAGAAATAATCATTTTATTTACGTCATGCATGTCATGGGTCATTGAGTGATGATTACGGAAAAGGAACTTCTGTTTCTTCCAAAGTTGGAGACAAGGTCATCTAACAGTAAAGAGAGCAATGGAAGGATTGTTAGACCTTTGAGGAGAATCAGAAAGAATTTGACTTCGTTGTTCCAGAGCATGTGAACAAGTTGAGTGGAGAAACGTAGTAAGTGGCTGTTGGGATGAAGTTGGTGATACTTAATTTATAGTAATTTCAGTCCTGTTGTGATTTTTCTCTGGTGCTCAACTGGCAAGGTTAAGCATGTTGATATAAAAAGTAGAAAGTTGGTTTTATTCAGGGTTGGAGCTTTATTGACAGAGGAAAACGAGCAAAAAGAAATAAAAGGGTTGAAAATGTTGGTGAAATAAGACATTATGGAATCTGTGCTGGTTAAGGGATTCAGAAGGAAATACTGGGTAGGGAAAGAAAGATTTAAGCATTTAATTGAATGACTGAATAGGTTTATAGAGTAAAGGATTTTATTAGGATGTGGTGTCGTATTCAAAGATTAAAATGCTCTGTCTTCAAAGAGCTTTTATTTTGTTTACTTACTCTAAAGTCTTATTATATTTAATATATTTACTTACCCGCTATTCACTGACACTTGGATTTGATGTAAATATATCTTCATCAGCCTGTCCTCCTTGGCCAGTTGAATTAGTAGTGGGTCATGAGAGGAAAAAACAGATACTCTGTATGTACAGTGAGACAGGACTACAAATAGAAAATGAGATAGTTTTCATTGACATTTTCAAATGGAGAAAAAAGGGACAGTAACCCGTGGTTATCAAATGCATATTAAAAAAGAACTTAGCGGTGTGCTGGGTGGGTGACTCAGTCGTTTAAGTGACCGACTCTTGATTCTGGCTCAGGTCATGATCTCACGGTTCATGAGTTCAAGCCCTATGTCAGGCTCTGCAGCTGGTATCACAAAGCCTGCTTGGGTTGGGATTCTCTTCTCCTCCCCTCCCCTCCCCTCTCTCTGCCCTTTCCCTACTTGCACCATCTCTCTCTCTCAAAATAAATAAATTAAAAATGGAAGAAATTAGGAGTTTCAATACTTTGTTTTTTCTATTCCCCTGGAAAGTTTTGAAACTGGAGATAGTTAATGTCTTTTTTAGAAAATGAAACAAATGATGAATTTCCTTAATTCTTCCTTGAAAGAAGAAAGGATTGCATATCTTCCTGTTCTGGATTCATCAGGAGAAGAAGCATATTCAAGTATTTCATACATCAAACCACAGACAATTTGTAATAGTATCACTAATTTTAGGGGCAATTCCTTGTTACTCTTTCTGGCTTTTCTAATTTAAGCCTATTAGAATTCTTACCAAATAATCTTCATTGTTTTCCAGGTCTTTATGTACCCAGGTATAGTTGTAAAATTTAATGGCAGGAAGTTCTGAATAGTTGGCTTTAGTTTCATTGAAAAAGTAGATTTTGAAACTGTTTGTATTTGGTTGCCTTTGAGTCTTTGGAAAGGATGCTCTTAGTGTTCTGTTTATAAAGACAGATTTTTTTCTTTAACACGGTGATGTTTATGTTACCTCCATATGTGGATGGATATTTATAGAGTATATTTTTCATTCGAGTTAAAAAAAAAAGTATTTGCTATTGTAGAAAAACGTCAGGTGGAGAAACCGGACACTTTCACAGAAAAATTAATTACTCAGATCATAAAAAATCTTCAAGTGAAAATTTCCAACATCCATATTCGTTACGAAGATGATGTAAGTATTTTAATAGGTGAAACTTATTTTTATATTTCCATATATATACTTTATGGTTTGTTGACACCTGCTCTGTTGTGGCCAGCCTATTGGATGCCGGGAAGTGGAGGGACACAGATCTGAAGGTGACCTGATCTTTCTGTTTTGTAATCATAGTTTCAATTTGCAGTGTTTAATGCCTTGATTACCCTTTGCTAAAACGTTCACAAATCAGATAATGAAGGAAAATGCCTTCCTCTATTGCAGTCACCTTGGGTAGTTGGGCATTATGTAGTTGGCCAGTCACGTATTTTTAGAATACTTTATATTTGCCTCTTGGAAGTTATAGTGCTCTAGGAATCAGTAGAGGTAGATTTAGATTGTTTATCTCAAATAGATCCTGTGTCTCTAAAATGCATAATTATTGGCTTCTCACAGTACTATTGTGAAGTCAGTTTTTTCATAAACTGGTTTTTTATACATTGAAAAATACAAAGATTTATTGTGCAACACTAATACATGGATACTTAAAATTTTAATATTAGAAAAAACACAGGAATAAAGGTTGTTCTAAAAAGTAGTAAAATGTTTTTGAGTATTTGAAAAAGAATGTTTCCCAGAAAACGAACTTTTTCTGTAATTTTGTTTAACCACTAAAAATCTGAGTAAAATTTGCTCTTTTCTCTTTAGATCACAAATCGAGACAATCCATTGTCATTTGGTATTTCCCTTCAAAATCTCAGCATGCAGGTACTTTGTTTAAAAAGCAGTTTAACCATATTGTGCAGTTCATCAAGCTATTACTGTTCTTGTATGCTAGCATCAAAAATAGGTGTCTATGTAGAATTGGTACAGAAAGTGCCTGAGGTAGATTGGAATTCGGGGTAGGTAGTTTAGCATTTCAAAAAATGTTTGATAATCAAATTTAGTTTAAAATATGAAGGCCTATTATTTGCAGAATATATTTGATATTTTTTCCTTAAAAAATCCATTTCTTAAATAAATACAAAATAAAAGTAATGTTTATTTCAGAAACTGATAAATCATGAAAAACATAAAGAAATCACTCATTTTCTTACCACCATTATTAATATGGTGGCAAACTTGGTTCCTGATTTTTCAAATTGAGGAATTTTTAAAGTATGGGAGCAAATAGAGGATTATGAAACATTGTTGCATCAATGTTGTGGACAGTTGAGGAATCTGTCATTTGGTTTATATTTTGAATACTTTTAAAGAATAAACTGTTAGGAATAAAGTTTAAAACGCTTTTGTTTCCTAGTCTTACCCTTCTCCCAGAGATAAACATCCTAAATTTTTAAACTTTGTTATAATATGTCAATTAGAAATGTATAATACCGGTAGGTTTTTAAAAGTTTACATAAATACTTTACATGATTTTTCTATAAATTTTCATTTTCTCTTCACAGTGTTAATATTTACTTGTGTTGCTACATGTAATTCAATTCAGTTTAATTGCTCTGTAGTATTTCATTACATGCTTTATTTATATCCATTGAGTTTTTGTGTACAGTTTCTTCTTAAAACATGGACCTACTACAAGCAAAATAAGAAAAGCCAAATTAAAAGTTATTCACTAAAGTTGGGTGGGGTAAACTGTCAAATGCTGCTGTTAGTTTGAAAAATAAGGATGAGAATTACATTGGGTATGGCAACATGTGGGTCATGGGTAACTGTGACAGAGCGGTTTTGACCATCCCCTTTGGGAGACTTTAGAAACTGGTCTCCTAGTGCAGACCTGTTCAGTTAGAAACTCAGCTGGGGGCCCAACAATCTAGGGTTTAGAAAGCCCTCCAGGTGATTTTGATACACACTAAAGTTTGAAAGTCACTGTTGTCATCTGTTCAGTTCTCTACCAGAAAATGAAAACCATTTTTGTAGAATAAGCATCTAAACACTCGATTGCCCTCAGTGGCTTCTCATTGCTATTAGAATAAAGTCAATAGTGTTGTTTTAAAATAGTTTTAATCTATGTTAATCTGACCCCTGGTAACATCTGGTTTCATCTCTTTTGTTTTTGCTTTATGTTCTCTGGCAATACTGGGCTTCTTCAATTCCCTGAACATGTTGTATATTTGCATGTTTTCCTACTCTGAATCATATTGCCTACTAACCTTAAAATCAATAATTTCTAATTTTTTTTTAATGTTTATTTATTTTTGAAAGAGAGTGGGAGTGGGGGGCGGGGAGGGGCGCTGAGAGAATTGGAGACACAGAATCCCAATCCCTCTGAGCTGTCAGCACAGAGCCTGACATAGGACTCAAACCCACGAACTGTGAGATCATGACCTGAGCTGAAGTCGGGTGCTCAGCTGACTGAGCCACTCAGGTGCCCCTTAAAATCAGTAATTTCTATCCCTATATCATGTATTAGTCATCACTTTCTCCATTACCCGCTGAGTTTGAGGCTCCTACATTATTCTGAGAACTGTGTATTTAACCTCTGTGGTGGCACTTACCTGTTTGTGATTGCCTGTTGACTTGTTTGCTTTTTCAGTCACCAGTGAGCTCTTTGAAAACAGAGACTTTGTTGTGGTTAATATCCTTTCACTGAAGGTTTTCAAGGACATTTTCATGGGAAATTGGTCAAGGGCATGTTGATAACAATTTATCAGTCAGCCATTTCATGTGCTATGACACTTTCACTGTTTTTATTTTCAGACAACTGATCAATTCTGGATTCCATGTTTACATGATGAAACTGAGAAACTCTTTCGTAAGGTAAAATAAATATCCTGTCAACCCATAGACTTGATAAAAAAGACTTTTATTAAGGATTCGTGTGAGTTTTTACTTGCTTAACTTGATTATATGATTCAGTGATTTGAGACTTCTGAAAATAGCGTATGTTTATCATTTAAAGAAAATGAGATGTGTAATAAACTTGATTTATTTTCAGTTAATCCGATTGGATAACCTTTTTGCCTATTGGAATGTGAAGTCTCAGTTGTTTTACCTTAATGATTATGATGAATCATTGGTAAGTAAATCTTTTTGGGATGTGTATATCTGCTTTTGTTAGTATATTTTGCATTTGGTTTTATTCATCGTCATTTATTAACATACCGTAGTTTGTGGTCTTTTTTCCTAGACAAAATCCATTAGCAGCATTTACAGAAATATTTGAATATATATGTGCCTGTACACAAATGTGTATAGACCCATTTTTTTGTATAATTGACGATTTTGTATAATTGACAATTATATTGACATATATATACATAATTTCACGTGTGCACGGTAATGGTTCAGCATTTGTATATAACGTGAAATGATTACAATAAGCTAACATCTGTTACCGTACATAGTTAAAAACTTTTAATGAGTACTTTTAAGATTTACTCTCTCAGTAACTTTAAAATATGCAATATGAGGGACACCTGGGTGGCTCAGTCTGTTGAATGTTCGACTTTTAATTTTGGCTTAGGTCATGATCTCCCAATTTGTGGAATCAAGCCCTGTGTCGGACTCAGCACTGAGCATGGAGCCTACTTGGGATTCTTTCTCTCCCTCCCTCCCTCTCTCTGTCTCTCTCTCTGTCTCTCTCTGTCTCTCTCTCTGTCTCTCTGTCCTTCCCCCACTATTGTTTGCTCACTATCTCAAAATAACTTTAAAAAAATGTACAATGATATTACTAACTATAGTTGCCATGTTGTTACATTACATACATCCTCATAACTGACTTCTTTTATAACTAGAAGTTCTTACCTTTTGATTCTGTTTACACATTATGCATATTTCCCACTCTGACAACCACCAATCTGTTCTCTGTACCCATGAGTATGAGCTTGGCTTTTTTTTCATTTTTATTTTTAATTTTTTTAAGCATTCTACGTGTAAGGTCATAGGGTATATGTCTCTCTGACTTATTTCACTTAGCATAAGGCCTCAGGGTTCATCCATGCTGCAGATGGTAAGATTTCCTTCATTTTAATGGCTGAATGATACTCCACTGTGTATTTATACTATATTTTCTTTATCCATTCATCTATCAATAGACATGTAGGTCTTTTCCATATTTTAGCTATTAGAATTAATGCTGCAGTGAACATGGAGGTGCGCATATCTTTTCTAGCTCATGTTTTGCTTTTCTTTGGGTAAATGTTCAGCAGTGGAATTGTTGGATCATATGGTAGTTCTCCTTTTAATTTTTTGAAGACCCTCCATACTCTTTTCTATAGGGGTTGCATCTATTGATATTTCTACCCACAGTGCGTAAGAGTTCAGTTTTCTCCACATCCTTGCCAACACGTGTTATTTCTTGTTTTTTTGATAATAACCGTTTTAGGGTACCTGGGTGCCTCTGCCAGTTAAGCATCCCCGTGTTGGGCTCCATGCTGGGCATGGAGCCTACTTTAGAAAACAGTTAATAACCATTCTAACAGGTGTTAGTTGCTTTTGATTTGCATTCCCCTGATGATAAGTGGTGTTGAGTTACCTTTTCATGTATCTGTTGGCCATCTGTCCCGAAAATGTCTTTTCCAATCCTCTGCCCATTTTTTAATTGGATTATTTCTCTGAAATTGGGTTGTAGGAGTTCTTCATATATTTTGCATATTGACCACTCATCTGATAAATGATTTGCATATATCTTCTCCTCTTCAGTAGGTTGCCTGTTCATTATATTGATGGCTTCCTTTGCTTTGTAGAATCTTTTTAGTTTGATGTGTTCAACTTACTTTTGTTTTTTTTTTCTTTTCTTTAAATTAAAAATTTTTTAAGTTTACATCCAAATTAGTTAGCGTATAGTGCAACAATGATCTCAGTAGTAGATTCCTTAATGCCCCTTACCCATTTAGCCCCCCCCCCCCCCCGCCCACAACCCCTCCAGTAACCCTCAGTTTGTTCTCCATATTTGAGTCTCTCCCTGTTTTTCTATTATGTTTGTTTCCCTTCCCTTATGTTCATCTGTTTTGTCTCATAAAGTGCTCATATGAGTGAAGTCATATGACTTTTGTCTTTCTCTGACTAATTTCACTTAGCATAATACCCTCTAGCTCCCTCCATGTAGTTGGAAACGGCAAGATTTCATTCTTTTTGATTGCCGAGTAATTGTATATTGTGTCTATATACTATGTATATGTATATATATACTATAAACATTGGGGTGCATGTGTCCCTTTGAAACAGCACACCTGTATCCCGGGGATAAATGCCTAGTTGTGCCATTGCTGGGTGGTAGGGTAGTTCTATTTTTAGTTTTCTGAGGAACCTCCATACTCTTTTCCAGAGTGGCTGCACCAGCTTGCATTCCCATCCACTTGTTTTTCTTTAGTTTTCTTTTGGTGTCAGGTCCAAAATGTCATCGGCAAGACCAGTGTCAAGGTACTTACTGCCTATCTTTTCTTTCAGGATTTTTATGGCTTCAGGTCTTTAATCTATTTTGAATTAATTTTGTGTATGGTCTAAGGTAGTGGTCCAGTTTCATTTTCTTGCATGTGGCTGTCCAGTTTTCCAAACACCACATATTGAAGAGACTCTCCTTTCCCCACTGTACATTTTTGGCTTCTTTGTGGAAATTAATTGACCATACATATGCATGGATATATTTCTGGGCTCTTTATTCTATGCCATGAATCTGTGTGTCCGTTTTTATGCCAATACCATACTGTTTTGATTACTGTAGTTTTGAATAGAATTTGAAATCAAGGCTTGTGATATCTCCAGGTTCTTTCTCAAGATTAATTTGGTTTTTGAGGTCTGTTGTGGTTCCATACATATATTAGGATCATTCTATTTCTGTGAATAATGCCATGGGAAATTTACAGGGATTGCATTGAATTTGTAGATTGCTTTGGCTAGTATGGACTTTTTAACAATGTATCTTGAAATATGGAGCATGGAATATGGTCCCTTTTTTTGGCATCTTTAGTTTGTCTCTTCAGTGTCTTACAGTTTTTGGTGTACAAGTCTTTGGCTTCCTTGGTTTAATTTATTCCTATGTATTTTATTCCTTTTGATGTAATTGTAAATTGGGTTGTTTTCTCAATTTCTCTTTCTGCTACTTCATTATTAGTGTGTAGAAATGCAGTAGATTTCTGTATGTTAATTTTGTATCGTACAATTTTACTGAATTAATTAGTTTTAACAGTTTTTGGTGGAGTCTGTAGGGTTTTCTATATAGAATGTTATATCATCTACAAACAGTGATAGTTTTACTTCTTCCTTTCCAATTTGGATGCCTTACATTTTTTTTCTTGCCTAATTGCTGTGGCTAGGACTTCTAATTCTGTGGTGAATAAAAGTGGCAAGAGTAGTGGGCATCTTTGTCTAGTTCCTAATGTTAGAGGAAAAGCTTTCAGGTTTTAACTATTGAGCATGATGTTAGCTGTGGGATTGTCATATATGACCTTTCTTATGTTAAGGTGTATTTCCTTCATTCCCACTTTCTTAAGATTCTTTATCATAAATGGATGTTGAATTTTGTCAAATTTTATATATGTGTCTGTACACAAATATATAAAAACACACAGATATATTCAAATAGTTCCTAGAACATTCTTTAATAGTAGTAGTTTAATGGGATATTGTCTAACCAGTTTAATATTTTCCATAGCTAAGTCCTCCTAAGTTTGAGTTTTTTATTTTTTAAATTGTTTTTCAACTTTTTTTTTTTTTTTTTTTTTTTGCATATGGTAGGATTTTGTAGAATAAAGATCTGTTGGCATGAATATAAATAAAAGCAGTTTGTCTTTTAATAGGACAGCTTGAGGAATGGTATTGTCAATAAAAATATTGTTCCAGAAGGTTATGATTTTGGTAAGTACATTTTATAAAATAAGTACAATTAAAGTAATTGGTATAAATTTTAATGAACATTGTTAATGTCATTGTGATGTTTCATGTTAATTTTGTCATATAAGTCAAGGTATTTATAATACATATGCACAAATAAAACAGCTAGCTGTTCAATGCCCTTCATTGTTGGGGAACTTTTTGCTATATTTCAAAACTGTAGGAAAGAAAAATGTCCCGAGAGAGGATGTAATAAAAGTGGTAAATCTCTAAGGATTATTCATAATAATTATAATGTTAAGACATTTTAAATGGCAAATACAGTTTAATAAGGCTAGCTGCCATAGTCTGTAGTGTAATCTTACTATTTTTAAAACGTATATTTAAAACTTTTCTTCTCCATACTTGCATTTGGTTCCAAATTTTCTGAAATGAACATGTACTTTTCAGAAATGAGTAAAATTTCAAGTTGAAAGGAGTAGCATTTCTTGTACTCTGTAGGTACTCAGTAAATACTGATTGGTGAGTGGGTAACTTCTTTATTAGCTTTGGTCGTCTGATGTCTTCAGTGATTCTTTGCTGTATTCTTCTACCTTCATGATTATACTTTATTAATTTCCTAAAGTTGAGTCTTGTTTTCACTCTTAAACTATCCATTTCATGGTTTTGGTTTTATTTTCTAGATTATTTTCATCAAAGGAAACATTAGGAACAGATGAGATTTCTTGTCATGTGTATCGATGATTCTCCTGTCTGTCACTTAGGTTTGACTTATTCTCCTTTGCCCTGCTGTCATTTCCTGCTGCGATAGTCAGGACCTGATGAGAGAGAAACCACACAGTAATTTGAGCAGGGGAAGTTTAATATAAAAAATGACTAACAGGGGATTGGAGTCACAAAGGATTGGCTAACAAGTAGAGAGAACTCTAAAGAAAAAAAGGAATATGGTAGAAGGAACTGCCCCTACCCCAGGACTAAGATGGAGTGCCCAGAGAAGAGGGTCTGCCTGCCTCAGCATGGAGATCTGTGTGACCAGGGCTCACCGATTGCCAGGAAAGTCTCTAAACTTGTTGGAAATTCACCCTCAGGAACTTTATGGATTCTCCTAGAGATTTGTCCTGTGGGAGGCACTTCGCTGGAGAACTGCATTAGGGTGCTGGGAGAATTTGCTGGCTGCTGCTAGTCACCGTGCAGTTCAGGAGGCTGGTGCTGAAGAAGTCTGTCATAGTGTAGGAGCTGCTGTCATACCGTAGGAGCGGGACGCTGAAGGAGCAGAATTCTGTAGGAGCCATTTTGTGGGAGCTGGGTGGTGGAAAAACCATGGCAGTGCAGGAGTCTGTGGAATGAGCACGTTAGAACCAGCAAACAGAACTCCTCTTACAGTATCTCTCCGGCGCCCTCTACTGATAAAGATTAGTATTACGCTAGCTGGTAAAGAAAAAATATTTCAAGGGCCCAAGTCTAGTTTTTAGAATAGGCAATGAAGGATAAATTCAGAGTTCACAGATAATAAATTGATAATTGGCATACCTGTTGGAGAGGGAAGGAGGACTGAAGGCTTTTTTTTTTATTTAATGGGAGAGTCAACAGCTTATTCATCGGTTGAGATGAGAATCATCTGTAGAACATGAATAAATGAAGCAAGATAGAGAAGGGATAATTTCTTTATTGATGTGGGTAAAAGGGGATAGGATCTCATGCACAAGTGGAGTGCTTTTCCACACAGAGAACATGATTAGTTCAATTATGAGACAGATTTCAGGCGTGAGACACAAGTCCTGATACTGGGTGGGCAGTAGAGATGGTGATAGTTTATGGAATTTCTTCGATGAGCTCTTACTTCTTAATATGTGAGGTGTTGGGAGGTTTTTGGAGGGAGGAGAGGCTGTGAAATACCCATGTAGGTTAACGGGAGGGAGAATTGACTAGAACCGTGTTCTCAAAGTGCAGTTCAGACTAGCAGCATCAGTATTACTTGGAAACTTGTTAGCAATGTAAATCCTAGGGCTCATCCCAGACAGACTGAATCGGAACCTCTGAGAGTGAACCTTGGCAATCTATGTTTTAATAGACTTTCTTGGTGATTTTGATTAATACCAAATTTTGAGAGCCACTGAGATAGGGTAGGGGTTGGGCAATTTTTTTTTTTTTTTTTAAGGGCCATGTAGTAAATTAAGTATTTTTCAGTTTGAAGGCCATGTGTATACAGCCTCTGTCGCATATTTTTCTTTTTTCCTTTAAACAACCGTGTAAAAGTGTAACAGTCATTCCTAGTTCACTGCTTGTGCAAAAACATGCTGTGGGTATGGATTTGGCCTGTCCTTGACTAAACGTTGTATGATTTCTCAACAACATTGAGGAACTGTGGGATTTATGACATAGTGAGGCCGATCTGTGTGACTGCGTAATTTTTTTTTCCCCGATAAAATTCAACTTCTGTGGTAGATTATAGGTGTAGAATACATGGTGAGGGGTTTTATCCAGAATTAGGGTTTTGCCTGATCACTGACAAAAGTGAGAAGGACAAAGGAATGAAGAGTGAATGCAGGGCAATGATTAACATAACCGATCATAGAATTTTAATAGGGTGGGGAGGGAACTGAGGACAGAGAAAGAATAGGATCAATGAGTGTTAGGTTCCACAGGACCTGGAGGTTTGGTATCAGAATACTAGAGAGGTACGTGGTGGCGGTAGGAGAGTTGGATGCTTGACCCTGAATTTATGGAGAGGGCGGGGCTATGGGCATGATGAGGTTTAGTGGATGAAGTAAGGGGTAGGAGTCCAAGGTTCTGAGAGGCTTTGGTGTTGGAAAGAGCATTTGTATGTGGAAATCACTTGGAAATTAGAGTCGCCAGGAGCTAAAATCAGAGAGAGGTAGGAGAGATTGTAACCCAGGGATGGATAGAGATTGCGACCAGGGAGGGTATGGGAGTTGTGTAGTCTTCCACGTAACATGAGAAAGGTGGGGGAGAGGAATCATTTTAGTGGTTTATTGCTTTGTACGTATCCTTCCATTTACATGTAAGTTTTTCTTATTTTTCACTGTGTGGTATTTTATTGTATGGATGTACCATGATGAATTTAACCAGTCTCCTATTGTGGAATATCTTCTTGTTTTATTCAAGTTCAACATATGTATATAATTGAGTATAATATGTTGAGTACATTTGAATTCTCAATGTGAAAAAATTAAGTGCTGTGCCTTGGGGATGATTAAAACCAGAGGAATGTACCATGTTCTTACACAGATTAGCTGGTAATTTAATAGTTGATCTCTCTATAGATTGAGCTGCTACTGGCCTCCCTTTGCAAGAATATTGTTATCCTTTTTTGATACTAAATATAAAAGGTTTAGTTTAATCTGTCTTAGATTATGGGTTGAGCCAGGAAGGTTATCCTGGGTAAACTCTCACTCATCTTCTCAAATCTCCTTTTACAAGTCAAAAGGAGGCAGATGGATACATAGAAACTGACCAGAAATTCAAAAATTATAATTCTATAATAGAAGTCAGTGTTTAAATAAAATCTCTTTCCTCTTAGCATTTTGAATGTAATTCTTTTAAAACTGTATTTTTGTCAACATTTTTTACACTATTTTTGCCTTTTAGAGAGTGTTCCTGTCTTTAAGGGTTATGTTGGTGTTTTGAGGGGAATTTCAGTTAGTCTGTTTACTTAAAGAAGAAAATATAAATTATAGTTAGGAAAAAGATAAAAGAATCTTTTAATTGACAGTTCATCTAACCGAATTATAGCAGTGTGCGAACCTGGGAAAGTAGAAAGAGTATAAGAAATGAAAATCAATATTTTCAACTCCATCCCTTTAGTACTTAGAGACTCTTGAAATATAACTCAATTTAAATTTTTAAAATTTGCCTTTCTCCGTAAGGCTTATTTCACTTAGCATCACACTCTCCAGTTCCGTCCATGTTGCTACAAAGGGCCATATTTCATTCTTTCTCATTGCCACATAGTGCTCCATTGTGTATATAAACCACAATTTCTTTATCCATTCATCAGTTGATACACATTTAGGCTCTTTCCATAATTTGGCTGTTGTTGAGAGTGCTGCTATAAACATTGGGGTACAAGTGCCCCTATGCATCAGTACTCCTGTATCCCTTGGGTAAATTTCTAGCAGTGCT
Source organism: Panthera uncia (assembly GCF_023721935.1). Taxonomy (NCBI): domain Eukaryota; kingdom Metazoa; phylum Chordata; class Mammalia; order Carnivora; family Felidae; genus Panthera; species Panthera uncia. The sequence continues at coordinate 18,177,043 of NC_064807.1, forward strand.
ACTGCTGGGTCATAGGGTACCATATGTTTTCACTCTTATGTGGATCCTGAGAAACTTAACAGGAACCCATGGGGGAGGGGAAGGAAAAAAAACAGGTTAGAGTGGGAGAGAGCCAAAGCATAAGAGACTCTTAAAAAATGAGAACAAACTGAGGGCTGAATGGGGGGTGGGAGGGAAGAGAGGGTGGGTGATGGGTATTGAAGAGGGCATCTTTTGGGATGAGCAATGGGTGTTGTATGGAAACCCAATTTGACAATAAATTTCATATATTAAAAAAATAATAAAGAAGAGGTCTATATAAAAAAATTTTTTTTAATTTGCATTATTTTCCAGTGTTTCGTCCCATATCTGCTAATGCCAAACTTCAGATGAATCGGCGATCGGATTTTGACTTCTCTGCACCCAAGATAAACCTGGAAGTTGAGTTACATGAGATAGCAATTGAATTTAATAAACCACAGGTGATTTTTTTTAAAATGAAATTTTGAATTGAGTATATAATTTGATAAAAGCAGAACCAAGATACTTTTTAATGTTTATTTTTCAGAACTGAGATTTTTAAATGTATTTCAGAAATCCACAGTGTCTTAGAGTAACATTTAACTTTTTAAACAGTTGAACACAAAATCTGAAACATTTAATAGACTTAATATTTTCTTTCTTTAGTATTTCAGCATTATGGAGCTTCTTGAGTCAGTTGATATGATGACGCAAAATCTGCCATATAGGAAATTCAAACCTGATGTACCTCTTCACTATCATGCCAGAGAATGGTAATATGGCTTAGTTTTTTTTTAATTGAGGTATAATTTGACATAGTACATTAGTTTAAGGTTTATAATGATTCAATATTTGTAAATGTTGTGAACTGATGACCACAGTAAGTCTGGTTAACCTCCATCACCAGATAAAATGACAAAATTTTTTCCTTCAGAGTTTTTATGATCTCTTAGCAACTTTCAAATATTCAGTGTAGTATCAACTATTGTTACCGTGCGGTACATTATATCCTCATGACTTATTTTATAACTGGAAGTTTGGATCTTTTAATCCCCTTCACCCATTTTAACCACTGCCTATGCCTCATCTCTGTCATCTACCAGTCTGTACTCTGTATTTATGAACTCATTTTTTTTATTTTCGTTTTTTGAGATACCATATATAAGTGAGATCATACAGTGTTGATCGTTCTTTGTCTAATTTCACTTAGCATAATGTCCTCAAGGTCGGTCTATGTTGTCACAAATAGCAAGATTCATTCCTTTTTAGCACTGAATAATATTCCATTGCATGTGTGTGGATGTGTATGTATACATCCACATTTTCTTTATCCATTTATTCATTGATGGACACTTAGGTTGTTTCCATATTTTGACTGTTGTTATTAATGCCACAGTGAATACTCAGGGTACATATGTTTTTGTACTAGTGTTTTCATTTCCTTCACATAAACACCCAGAAGTAGAATTGCTTGATCTAATTTTTTAAATTTATAATATATAGCATAAAAGTGAATTTATTGACTTTAAGAATAACTTTTTAAGATATTCTTAAAGGACGGATAGAAACTGTTTGATTTATGGCTTTTGCTTATTATGTTAAATTGAGTTAAGGGATTCTAAGAAAATTAAAAAAAATTTTTTTTTAATGTTTTTATTTATTTTTGAAACAGAGCATGAGCAGAGGAGAGGCAGAGAGAGGGGGAGATGCAGAATCTGACGCAGGCTTTAGGCTCTGAGCTGTCAGCACAGAGCCCGATGTGGGGCTCGAACTCATGGAGTGTGAGATCATGACCTGAGCTGAAGTCAGACGCTTAACCGACTGAGCCACCCAGGCGCCCCAAGGGATGCTAAGAAAATTTATAAAAGGAGATACTAGAATACCATTCATTAACTATAGTTTTGGGATTATTAAAAACTATATCCTAGTTTGTGTCTAGCAATATCTTTTTAAAAAAAAAATCCAAACTTTTGTATTAGATACTTTAAGCCTATAGAATTGAACTTGAAAGTCGGGTTATGTGTGTGAAGTATAACCCCTTTCTAAATTCCAAAGTCTTGGAGTGCCTGGGTGGCTCAGTTGGTTAAGTGTCTGATTTCAGCTCAGGTCGTGATCTCACTGTTTGTGAGTTTGAGCCCTGTGTTGGGCTCTGTGCTGACAGCTGAGAGTCTGGATCCTACTTCAGATTCTGTGTCTCCCTCTCTCTCTGCCCCTCCCCCCCAAAAATAAACATTAAAAAATGTTTCTAAATTCAGAAGTCTTAATCGCTTATTAAGCTCTTGCTGTTTCTAGAAGTTGGAAATACTTTTAATTTAGTTGGCTCTTAATTACTATTCAGGTGACTAAAGTGCTATTTGCCAAGTAATATTTCCATAGTTTTTCTGTAGAGCTATATTTTTTGTAACAAAATTTAGTGATTTTGTTTATTTCCACTTTGGAAGAAGGTAAGATTAATAATGTAGTCTTAAATAAGGCTGGGAAAAATCAGTACACCATTTTGATAGTCTGTGTACTATATAGGTACATATGTTGTTTTGGAGTGGAAGTAACTTTATTTCCTACCGTTGGTTTGAGGGTGTTAAGTGTAGGGTTTTGTTTTTGTTTTTGTTTTTTTACTATAGGTGGACTTATGCTATACATGGCATTCTGGAAGTAAATGTCTGCCCCCGGTTACGGATGTGGTCATGGAAGTATATTAGAGAACACAGGCAAAAAATGAAGCAGTATAAAGAACTGTATAAAAAAAAGATAACAACTAAAAAGCCAACTGGTGAACTTCTCCTCTCTTTGCAGGTTAGCATTTAAAAAAAATGTTGAACATTTTATGCTACATAACTCCTCCGTTTTTAGTGACTAACACTTCCTACTTCAATTTTGACTGACTCTGTCTTTTAACTTAGACTTTTTCGTACTCCTGTTCTTAATTTACTTGGGTGATATGAGCTCTGGTGATATTCTCCTGTGACCTGTTGGAATTAGAGACTATTCTGAATCTGCGGAGATCTGGGTTCATGTAAATAGTAATTTGAAGCCTCACACTATGATGTTTTTAACCTCAAAAGCCTAAAAAGCATTTGCCACATTGATTCCAATCTTCTCTGCGTCTCTGTTTCAAAGCCTTACATTATCTGTCACCGTTCCATTTCTCTGTTACATCTGACGGTGTTAATTAAATAAATTTCTTGACTTTTATACATACCATGCTTACGTTTGTAGCCAAGTCCATCTGCCTTTCCTCATATCTCTCTCTCTCTCTCTCTCTCTCTCTCTCTCTCTCCCACTTTTACTCATTCTTAAAGCTCTACTTAAGTACCATCTCTTGTATGGACTTTCCTGAACTTTTTACCCATACAGAGAGCCTTCTTTGTCTTAGTTTTGTGGAATTTCTAGTCTTAACCAGCAACTTTATGCTTCATTATCTGTCTTGAGAACTCCCTAAATACTAGTCTTTTAGCATTATAGTATATTCTAGATGGGCTTGTTTTGTGGGATAAAGTTCAGTTCAGGGAGACTGAGGGAAGGTACCTTCTTGAAATTAACCATTCTGAATCTAGGCCAGATTCCAATTAGGAGCTCCCTGAAGACTGAGCTTTATTTTTATTTCGAGGTGGGAGACTTTCTGCAGACTTAGACTAATTAGGAATGCTTGGGTTTAGAGGCCTTTTGGGATGGATACAGATTTCCTTATTATTTTGGTTCTTAACCTGAATCCTACAAGTCTGCTGGAATAGTAGAATCCTGAGTCAAGCTGTTTTCTAGATAATAGTAGGTCATGTTTGCTTCTCCTAGGGAGGATAAAAAGATTTTAGCAGGAAATTCTTAAAAGCAATCATGGAAATAATGTATTGATAGGATGAAATATTTAGCTTATCTCAGTTTATTTCAGTAGCCAGAAAAACTTTGGAAAATGTAGGATTTCAAAATAAGTTTTAAATGTATACAGATCGACTTGCTTTATATTAAAGATGGCACCAACTGTGCATATAATATGAAGGATTTATAATTTTTAGTTGAAAGTGACACTAATGTGTTTACCCTTGTTGTAGTAAAACCCCAAAATCATTTTAAGCGGTACCTGTATGATACCTCTTAGTATGTGTCTGTGAATCATGCAAGGTTGTGACACCCGTGTGCATGACATGTATGGTTTCTTTGTTAAGGTTATTCCATCAGTACAGTTTCCAGGCTGACCCATATATAAGCACTGCGTCTCAGAATTTAACAGGAATATTATGTTGATAGATGATCTATTTTCTGCTTCCTATTACATTTTTGCTTTAGTGCAGCAATTTGATAGATTATATATGCAATTTTATAATTTTTATAATCTTTATATAGGTATATAAAGTTATTTCAAACACACTTTTGTTTATATTTTTAGGAGTTGGAAAAGATCTTGGATGTATTTAATATAACTATATCAAGACAACAGGCAGAAGTTGAGGTAATTCCAGATTATGTTTCAATTAGTAAAAGTAAATCTAGATTCCGTGTAGATTTGACAGATGTAGTCATATTATTAGTGTTGTGCTATAATATGCTGTTTCCTGGAAGGGGTTCAAATTTGCCTCTTGTAGTATAAGAAAATTTGATTTAATGTTTTGCCCCATCCATTTAAATTAGGTCCTATGGGGAAAAAATTCTTTCTGAATAATTTGGCTTATCAAACACTCAGTTCATATGAGGGTGAAAATCCAATGTTGGGGGGAGTCGTGTGATCACCGTGACTTGTAAGACAGTAGGGCTGATCGTCCTCTGGTAGTCCTCTGGTAGTCCTACATTCTCAGGTTTGGCTGATGTTGCAGTTACTGTGTTTTGTCGTCAGTTTGTATGTTGTTTATATTTATTCACTAGAATAGTTAAGTTTTGTGTCATATTTCTATTTATTTAGATTGCTAAATAAGGATAATTTGTCATTTATTTGAAAATTTATTTTAGGTAAAGAAAGCTGGGTACAGGATTTACAGAGAAGGAGCAAAAGATTCGGAGGACAATAAAGGATGGTTTAGCTGGCTGTGGACTTGGTCAGAACCAAGAAGTAAAGAACAGCCAGATGTTAAGCCTGGAAGTAGGTCCATTTCTTTTTATAGTAGTGCAGTTAATCATCAGATTAATTTAGTGTAGCTAATCATCAGGTGTGAAAATAAAGTTCTGCAGAAAATTTTTTAATTGAAATCAGCAAAATATGCATACATATCATATGTAACTTATTCTTACTCTCAATAAAACTCTGATAACATTGCAAATATATATGTCAAATAAAAAATAAATTTTTTACCTTAAAGTTTACAGAAGAACTTTATGCTCAGAGGATTTAGTAAATGCATATAGATAGTAATAAGTGAAAATTTGCAAATGGTATAAGCCATTGTACATTTCTGTTGAAATTGTTTTTGGAAAGGTTTTTGTTTCCTTACCAAATATTTAAGATCATAGCTTTGGAGATTTAGGGGCTTAAGTTTATATCCTGGATCTATCACTTACTAGCAGTGTATCCTAGGCTGATTACTTAAACTCTTTGAATCTCAATTTTGTCATCTGTAAAATGGGAAGATTATGATATTAATACTACCTACTTTGTATGCTAAGTGTGTTGCTTAGCACAATGCCATTAAGTGTGTAATACTGTTAGCCATTTTTTGAGCTTAATACAAATACTTAGAAATTTATATTGCTAAATTTATATATTTAGCAATTTATATTTTTGGAGACTAATCCTTTTAAAATTGCCAATGCCATCCTGATATTCAGGGGTTATGATTTCTTTTTTTAAAATTAAAAAAGGGGCGCCTGAGTGGCTCAGTCAGTTCAGCATCCAACTTCGGCTCGGGTCATGATCTCACAGTTTGTGAATTCGAGCCCCATGTCAGGCTTTGTGTTGACAGTTCAGAGCCTGGAGCCTGCTTCGGATTCTGTGTCTCCCTCTCTCTCTGCCCCTCTCCTACTTGCACTCTGTCTCTTGCTGTCTCAAAAGTAAATAAACATTAAATTTTTAATTAACGAAGTTTTTTTATAATTTCTTAAAAGTATAAAAGGAGTTAAATTTGCATTTCATTTGTTAAAGGCAGCTAAATTATGGGTTAGTTTTATGTTACCAGTTAAGAATGAAAAACACTTCTTTATGATTTGTAGTTCTTGAAGAAATGTTGACACCTGAAGAAAAAGTTTTACTCTATGAAGCAATTGGCTACAGTGAAACAGCAGTTGATCCAACCTTGCCTAAAACAGTAAGATGTTTTATTGCCTTATATACCTTAGAGTTTAATGATAGATAGGCCTGTTTTTAATCATCTCAGAAGTAGGTTTCTGACTTGTTTTGATATTTGGTCTGTAAGTATTCCTTATTTTAATTTCGAAGGTAAGGATAAAAATTGCCTCTACTTTTTAATGTTAATGTGGTGATAATTTAATATATAAAGGGTTGTTTTTAAAGTATTTTTTGGTTATTGGAAAGAATAAAGTATAGGAATGAGAGTATTTGTTGTATTTACATATATGTTTTCTTCTCATTTTATTCCCCTGAATACACTCTAGTTTGAAGCCATGAAGTTTTTTGTTCACTTGAAAAGTATGTCTATTGTTCTAAGAGAAAAACGAGAAACACCTGAACTGTTAGATATTGTAGTGGAAGAATTTAGCACTTTGATCGTGCAAAGACCAGGAGCACAAGCAATTAAGTAAGTATTTTTCTTTTACTTACCAGAAAAAAATTCACAACCTAACAGTATTTTATAAAGACTACTGTGGTTTAACGTATCCTTATGTATTTTTACGAACTTACATTTTGGAATTATTAAAATAACACATGTTCAATAGAAAACTCTATGCTGAGGAAAAGTAGAGGGACACTGAAGAATAATACTAAAATGTCCAAATCACACTATACAAAAACTGCATCAACAATTTGGCTATCATCTGGATATGTCTTTATTTTACTTTTGTTTTTAAAATAGTTTTATTGAGAGATAAAATTAACATACCATGCAATTCATCCGTTTAAAGTGTACAACTCATTAGTATCTTACATGAAATTCACATTGGTATATTTACAGAGTTGTGCAACAATTACCATTATCTTATTTCCAGTACATTTTAACACTCTAAAGAAAAGAAATCCTAGGGGCGCCTGGGTGGCTCAGTTGGTTAAGCATCTGACTTCATTCAGCTCAGGTCATGTTCTCATGGTTCGTGAGTTCAAGCCCAGCGTCGGGCTCTGTGCTGACAGCTCAGAGCCTGGAGCCTGGTTCAGATTCTGTGTCTTCCCGCCCCTCTCCTGCTCATACTGTCTCTCAAAAATAAATAAACATTAAAAAAATTTAAAAGCAAAAAAAGGGGCGCCTGGGTGGCGCAGTCGGTTAAGCGTCCGACTTCAGCCAGATCACGATCTCGCGGTCCGTGAGTTCGAGCCCCGCGTCAGGCTCTGGGCTGATGGCTCGGAGCCTGGAGCCTGTTTCCGATTCTGTGTCTCCCTCTCTCTCTGCCCCTCCCCCGTTCATGCTCTGTCTCTCTCTGTCCCAAAAATAAAAAAAATTAAAATTAAAAAAAAAAGGCAAAAAAAGAGGGGCGCATGGGTGGCTCAGTCAGTTGGGCGGCCGACTTCGGTCGGCTCAGGTCATGATCTCGCGGTCCGTGAGTTCGAGCCCCGTGTCGGGCTGTGTGCTGACAGCTCAGAGCCTGGAGCCTGTTTCGGATTCTGTGTCTCCCTCTCTCTGACCCTCCCCTGTTCACATTCTCTCTCTGTCTCAAAAAAATAAACGTTAAAAAAAAAAATTAAAACAAAACAAAAAAAGAAATCCTACACCTATTAGCCACTCCTCATTCTCCCTTTTCCCCAGTGTAGGGCAAAAAGTAATTTCTAAGAATTTGTCTGTTGGAGGCATTTCAAATGAATGAAATCATAAATTATATGGCCTTTTCTGTCCAGCTCCTTTCACTTAGCATATTTTTCTTTTCTCTTTTTCATTTCGCGTATTTTCAAGGTTCGTCTGTGGTATAGCATGAATTAGTGTTGTTTTTTCCCTTTTCTATTGCCCAGTAATATTCCATCATATGGATAATACTACATTTTGTTTGCCCATTCATCAAATGATGGATATTTGGCTTGTTTCTACTTTTTGGTTATTATGAGTAATGTTGCTATGAATATTTACTGGCAATATTTTATATGGACAATAGGTTTTAAATTTTCTTAGGTGCATACTTTGGAGCAGAAGTGTTTCCTCATACGGTAACTCTGTGTCTAAATTTTTAAGGAATTGCCAGACTGTCTTCCAAAGAAGTTGCACATTTTACGTTCCTATCAGTAGTGTACTGAAGTTTCTAATTCATCTACATCCTTGCCAACACTTACCTTCCTTTGGATTATAGCCATCCTACCGGGTGTGAATTGGTATCTCACTGTTGTTTTGATTTGCATTTCCCTGATAGCTAATCATGTTAAGCGTCTTTTCGTGTGATCAGGTAGCCGTTTCTGTATATTCTTTAGAGAAATGTGTATTAAGTTATAGCCCATTATTAATTGGGTTGTCTTTTGATTATTCTGCTTTAAGAGTTCTTTTTTTTCCCTTAGCAACTATTTTAATATTTTTTATTATTTATTTAAAACTTAAATCCAAGTTAGTTAACATAGAGTGTAGTAATAATTTCAGGAATAGAAGTTAGTGATTCATCACTTACATATAACACCTAGTGCTCCTCAAAACAAGTACCCTCCTTACTGCCTCTCACCCCTTCAGCCCTTCCCCCTGTCCCCCCATCCAACACCCTGCCAGCAACCCACAGTTCTTTGTATTTAAGAGTCTCTTAAGGTTTGTCTCCCTCTGTTTTGATATTATTTTTGCTTCCCATCCTTTATGTTCATCTGTTTTGTTTCTTAAATTCCACATATGAGTGAAGTCATACGATAGTTATGTTTCTCTGACTGACTTATTTCGCTTAGCATAATACACTCTAGTTCCATCCACGTTGTTGCAAATGGCAGGGGTTCATTCTTTTCGATGGCTGAGTAATTATTCCATTGTGTGTGTGTGTGTGTGTGTGTGTGTGTGTGTGTGTGTGTATACACATACCACATCTTCTTCATTTAGTCATCAGCTGATAGACATTTGGGCTCTTTTCATACTTTGGCTATTGCTGATAATGCTGTTATAAACATTGGGGTGCACGTGCCCCTTTGAATCAGCACCCTTGTATCCCTTGGTAAAATACCTAGCAGTGCAATGGCTGCGTCATGGGCTAGTTCTGTTTTTCATTTTTTGAGGAACCTCCATACTGTTTTCCAGAGTGGCTGCACTAGTTTGCATTCCCACCAGCGGTGCAAAAAGGTTCCTCTTTCTCCACATCCTTACCAACATCTGTTGTTGCCGGAGTTAATTTTTAACCATTCTGACAGGTGTGAGGTGGGATCTCATTGTGGTTTTGATTTGTATTTCCCTGATGATGAGTGGTGTTGAGCATTTTTTCATATGTCAGCCATCCTGTTGTCTTTGGAAATGTATCTATTCATGTCTTTTGGATTATTTCTTCACTGGATTGTTTTTTTGGGTGTTGAGTTTGATAAGTTCTTTATAGATTTTGGATACTAACCCCTTATCTGATAGGTCATTTGCAGGTAGCTTCTCACATTCCATTGGTTGCCTTTTAGTTTTGCTGATGGTTTCCTTCTCCATGCAGAAGCTTTTTATTTTGATGAGGTCCCAATAGTTCATTTTTGCTTTTGTTTCCCTTGCCTCTGGAGACATGTCCAGTCAGAAGTTGCTGCAGCTGAGGTCAAAGAGATTGTGGCCTATTTTCTCCTCTAGGATTTTGAGGGCTTTCTGTCTTATGTTGAGGTCTTTCATCCATTTAGGTCTTTCATCCTTTATATATTCCTTTATGTTTTTCTTTGAGTATGGTGTAAGAAAGTGGTCCAGGTTCATTCTTCTGCATGTCACTCTTCGGTTTTCCCAGCACCACTTGCTGAAGAGACTTTTTTTTCCATTGGATATTCTTTCCTGCTTTGTCCAAGATTAGTTGGCCATATGTCTGTGGGTCCATTTCTGGGTTCTCTATTCTGTTCCAATGATCTATGTGTCTGTTTTCGTGCCAGTACCGTACTGTCTCGATGACTACTGCTTTGTAATATAGCTTGAAGTCCGGAATTGTGATGCCTCCAGCTTTGGTTTTGTTTTTCAGGATTGCTTTGCCTAATGGGGGTCTTTTCTGGTTCCATACAAATTTTAGGCTTGTTTGTTCTAGTTCTGTGAAGAATGCTGGTGTTATGTTGATAGGGATTGCATGGAATATGTAGATTGCTTTGGGTAGTATTGATATTTTAACAATAATGTTCTTCCAATCTATGGGCATGGAATTTTTTCCCATTTTTTGTGTTGTCTTCAATTTCTTTCATAAAATTGTTACAGTTTTCAGTGTATAGATTTTTCCCCTGTTTGGTTAGGTTTATTCCTAGGTATTTTATGGTTTTTGGTGCAATTGTCAATGGGATTGATTTCCTTGATTTCTCTTTCTGCTGCTTCATTATTGGTGTATAGAAATGCAGCTTATTTCTGTGCATTGATTTTTGTGTCCTGTGACTTTGCTGAATTCATGTATCCATTCTAGCAGTTTTTGGTGGAATCTTTTGGGTTTTCCACATAGAGTATCATGTCTTCTGCAAAGAGTCAAAGTTGGACTTCCTCCTTGCTGATTTGAATGCCTTTTGTTTTTTTTTATGTTGTCTGATTGCTGGACTTGCAGTACTATGTTGAATAACAGTGGTGTGGGTGGACATCCTTGTTGTGTTCCTGACCTTAGGGGGAAAGCTCTCCGTTTTTCCCCATTGAAGATGGTCTTTTGTATGTGACCTTTATGGTCTTGAGGTATGATCCTCCTATCCCTACTTTATTGAGGGTTTTTATCAAGAAAGGATGCTGTATTCTGTCAAATGCTTTTTCTGCATCTACTGATAGGATCATGTGGTTCTTATCCTTCCTTTTATTAACGTGATGTATCACATTGATTAATTTGCAGATATTGAACCAGCTCTGCATCCCAGGAATATGAAGAATTATTTTAATATATTGCTGGATCCAGTTTGCTAGTATTTTGTTGAGAAATTTTGCATCCATGTTCATCAGGGGAATTGGTCCGTAGTTCTCCTTTTTAGTGGGATCTTTGCTTTTAAAATCAAGGCCTGGTAGAATGAGTGTGGAAGTTTTGCTTCCATTTCTATTTTTTAGAACAGCTTCAAAGGAAGAACAGCTTTAAATGTTTGGTAGAATTCCCCTGGAGAGCTATCTGGCCCCAGACTCTTATTTGTTGGGAGAGTTTTAAGAGTTCTATATGTATTACTGAAAAAATCTCATATGAAATGAAAGTTTTTTAGTTCTTTTCTCTCATTCACTGTTTTCATATTTTTGATGGTATTCTTTGCTGGATATTTTGGGTTTTGATGAAGTCCAGTTTATTTTTTGTTGAATTAAAGACTCAAGAAGTCTTGGCATAACTCAAGGACACAAAGATATATTCCTTTATTTTATTTTCTTGTGAGAATTTTATACCCTCATCTCTTCGGTTTATGATGCATTTTGAGTTAACATTTGTATATGGCTTGAGGTTGGGGTTCAACTTCATTCTCTTCTCTCATTTGTCCTATCATCATGTATTGGGAAAACTTATTTCCCCATTGAATGATCTTGGTATCTTCATCAAAATGAGTTTACCATAAATGTAAGATTTTATTTCTAGACACTATTCCCATTCATCTATATTAATCTGCTGCCAGTAATATACCCAGTTTCCTTTTTCTTTTTCTTGCTCCTCTGATTTTCTTGAATTTCTTTGTGTCTTTTCAGCTGCTCTTGTCCATTTCTGCCAAAAAATTTCAGGTTAGATTTAATGAATGTGTTGAATCTGTAGATCAGTTTTAGGTACTGACATTTAAACAGTATTGTCTTATAGCCCGTGAACATTGGATGTCTTTCCATTTATTTAGATCTTCATTAATTTCAACAGTGTTTTATACCTTTCAGAGTTACAAGTTTTATACCTTTTTTTATTAAGCATATTCTCATGTATTTTATTGTTTTTGATGCTGTATGGAAGGAAAGAGTGTTCCTCAACCCTTTTTGGGTGCCTTGCTGTATCTGAAAAGTAAATCTGATGAAGACTAACAAGAGAGAAGCATACAGATTTATTTTGTGTAAGTTTTAAATTGACATGAGAGTCTTCATAAGGAAATGAAGATGCAAAGAACCAGTTAGACTAGACTACGTTAGCTTTGATGAAGAGTGGACAATTGGGAAGGACTTGAAAGGTCAGGGAGTGTAAGGTAAGTATACTTGACTGGGGGAACTTCAACAAGCCCTATTTGTTAGGATTCTTCTCAGTTTACCTTTGTCTTTAGAGAGAAAGATGCTGCTTTGCTCTAGGTATAGGGAGGGCACCTGTTATATGAGGGTTTGAGGGAAGTAAGGGTAGGGGAATATCAGAGTGACCTTCCTGCTTCTCCTGTTTCTCAAACTCCTTCAACTTGAAGTATTCATTATGCCAAGGTGCCATATTTGGGGGCTGCGTGACCTGAACCCCATCAATGCTATTACAGATGGCATCATGTTCTTAATGTCACTTTTGGATTTTTTATTACAAGTGTGTAGAAATACAATTGATTTTTGTTTATCGATCTGCAACCTTGTATATACCCTGCAAGCTTGATAAACTTGTTTATTTGAATAGTTTTTAGTGAATACCTTGGGATTTTCTGCATTCAAGAGCATTGCATCTGAAAATACAGATAGTTTTATATCTGTATTTCCAAAGTGGATACCTTTTCTTTAATTTCTTTCTTAATTGTCCTTGTTTGAACCTTCAGTGCTATGTTGAAAAGTGGTCAGAAAGGGAATCCTTTTCTAGTTGTTTATCTTATGAAGAATGGCTTACTCTTTTAAATATGATGTTAAGTGTGGATTTTTCATAGATGCCTTTCATCAAGTTTGAGAAATTTCCTTCTATTACTAGTTTGTTGAGTTTTGTTTTGTTTGGCCCAGAAAGTTGTTAGATTGTGTCAAATGCATTTTCTGTGTCTATTGAGATGATCATGGTGTTTTTGTTCTTTATTCTTTTGATTTATGGTTTATTACCTTAAGTTATTTTCAGAGGATAAAATAACCATGTATTCTTTCGGGCATATGTATAATTTTGTCTACATACAGCTGGATTTCGTTTGCTGGAGAGGATTTTTATGTCTGTTCATAAGAGGATATAAGTCTGTAGTTTTCTTGTGATTGCTTTGTCTGTTGTTTTGTATTAAGACAATACTGTCCTTGTATAATAAGTTAGGAAATGTTCCCTCATCCTTGGAATAGTTTGTAAAGAATTGGCATTGATTCTTCATTAAATGTTTGCTGGTAGAATTCACCAGTAATGTCACTGAGGCCTTAGCGTTTCTTTGTGGGAAGTTTTTAATTATTAACTTAATCTAATCTTGTTCTTAGGTCTATTTAGATATTCTGGGTTTTTTTTTTTTTCCAGTCAGTTTTGGTAGTTTTTTAGGAATTTGTCCACTTAATTTAAGCTATCTAATTTGTTGGCAAGTCGTTGGTTACGGTATTACCATAATCCCCTTTTCTTTCTGTGAAACCTCATAATGTCTTTTTTTTTTTTTTTACTCCTAATTTTTTTCGAGTCTTTGCTCTTCTTTCTTAAGCTAAATTTTGTTGACCCTTTAAAAAAAAAAACAGCTTTGGTTTTGTGTTTTCCTATATTTGTCTATTCTCTATTTTATTAATTTATCCTCTCACCTTTATATTTTCTTTATTCTGCTTGTTTTAGGCTTAGGTTACTTTTTCAAGTATCTTTACCTGGTAGGTTAGTGATTTCAGGAATTTTTTTTGGTAATGTATGCATTTACTAGTACAGTAAATTTGTTTTATTAACTTTTCCTTACTGAGGTAAAGTTGACATAAAATCATCCCCAAAGAGTACAATTCAGTGGGATTTAATATATTCATAATGTTGAAAAATCACTTCCTCTCTCTGGTCACAGAATCCCCACAAAGTGAAACCCCGTACTCATTAAGCTTTACTCCCAGTTTTTCTCTTCTTTGTGGCCCATTATACTTACCCAAAGTTCATAGTTCATATTGTCACTCGTTCTTGGTAGTGTGCATTATATGGGTTTGGACAAACATATAATGATGTGTCCATCACTGTGGGATCATACAGAGTATTTTCATTGCCCTAAAAATTCTCTGTTCAGCCTATCCATCATCCCCATCCCTCAACCTCTCATCTTTTACTGTGTTCATAGTTGTGCCTTTTCCAGAATGTCATGCGTGTAGTTAGAATCATATACTATGTATCCTTCTCAGATTGACTTCTTTTCACTTTGTAATATGCACTTAAGGTTCCATCATGCCTTTTCTTGGCTCAGTGGTACATTTGTTGAAGTGCTTAAGAACATGGTGTTGTCAGGCTATAACAGTTTATTTATCCATTCGCCTACTGAAACCCATCTTGGTTGCTTTAGAGTTTTGGCAATTATAAATAAAGTTGCTATAAACATCTGTGTACAGGTTTTCATATAAGTTTTCAACTTTTTTGAGTAAATACCAAGAAGTGTGACTGATGGATTGTATGGTAAGAGTATGTTTAGTTTTGTAAGAAATTAGTTTTATAAGAAATTGCCACCACACGGTTTTCCACAGGCTGTACCGTTTTGCATTCCCACTAGAATGTGTGAGAATTCCTACATCCTTGCCCTTATTTGGTTTTTGTCAGTGTTTCAGATTTTGGCCATTCTAACTGGTGTGTAGTGGCATCTGTGGTTGTTTTTGTTTTTGTTTTTTGAGACAGAGCATGAGCGGGGGGAGGGGCAGAGAGAAGGGAGAATCTTAAGCAGGCTCCCTGTGATGCAGGGCTCTATCTCATGACTGGGAGATAGTGACCTGAAATCAAGAATCAGACGCTTAACCAACTAAGCCACCGAGGTGCCCTGGCATCTGTTTTGTTTCCATTTGCATTTCCTTGCTGTACCTGATGTGGAGCATCTTCTCATGTGTTGCCTCATTTGCCATCTGTACGTTGTCTTCGGTGAGGTGTCTGTTAAGGCTTTGGCCCCCTTTATAAACTGTGTTGTTTGGGGTTTTTTTAGTTTTAAGAGTTCTTTGTATATTTTGGATAACTCTTATTAGATGTGTCTTTTGTGAATATTTTTTCATAGTCTGTGGCTTGTCTTCTCATTGTTGTAACATTAACATCTACCATAGTTCTGTTTTTTGTTTGATGCCCTTGTTCCTGTTTTTGTCTTTCTTGCCTTTTCTGGCCTTTGTGGTTTAATTGAGTATCTTGTATGATTTTGTTTTCTCACCTTTATTATCATATCAAGTTATAACTTTTTTTCTAATTTTTTTTTGTGGTTGCCCCTAGAGTTTTCTATATAGATTAATAATGATCCAAGTCAGCTTTCAAATAACACTATAGTATTTCATGGGTAGTGTGAGTACTTTATAAGAACAAAAATACCCGTATTCCTTCTTCTAGTCCCTGGTATCATTACTATTACTCATTTCACTTGTACATGAGCATGTATAAGAGTATATGTATATACACACATAAAATACATGTAAGCACACATAACCAACTTATTACTGTGATTTGGAACACATTAATTTGTTAGATCAATAAAATAAGTAAAATAAAGGTTTTTATTTTACCTTTACTTTTTCCTTCTTCTGTAATCTTGTGTTCTTTATGTAGATCTGAGTTTCTAACTTACATTTTTTCTTTCTTCCTATATAGCTTCTAAATATTTCTCAAAAGGCAAGTCTAGTTGCAACAATTTCCTTCAATTTCTGTTTGTCTTAGAAAGTTTTTATTTTCTCTTCACTTTTGAAGGAGGATTTTATAGGGTACAGAATTCTAAGTTTGTGTTTTTTTTTCTCTTAACACTTTAAAATTTTCACTATACTTTTTTTGCTTCTATGGTTTCTAACAAAGCAGATGTAATTCTTACCTTTGCTCCTCTATATGTAAGGTATTTTTTTTTCTTTTATTTCCTTCAGGGTCTTTTCTTTATATTTGATTTTTTTTGTAGTGTGAAAACATGTAGGGGTAGTTTTTTCTCTTTTGCATTTATTCTGCTTTTCTCTGAGCTTTCTGGATCCACGGTTTAATGTTTGACATTAATTTGTAGAAATCATCATTCTTTTTAAAATATGTATTCTGTACCTTTTTCTTTTCCTTCTGGTATTCTTGTGCATATGGTACATCTTTTGTTGTCGCATAGTGCTTGGTTACTGTTTTATTTTAGTCTTTATTCTCTGATATCTGTGTTTTTATGGTTCTACTGTTGTTCAGGGATTAATTTCATCAGCTGTTTCTAGTCTCCTGGTAAGCCCATTTAAAGACATTCTTGTTACAGTGTTACTGATCTTTCATATTTATTTTAGGTTCTTAGGCTTTCCATCTCTCTGCTTATGTTGCTCATCTGTTCTTGCATGCTGTCTGCTTTATTCATTAGACCCCTTAACATATTAATTTTAATTTTCATTAAAAATTTTTTAAAAAATATTTATTTATTATTGAGAGACAGAGAGAGACAGTCCGTGAGCAGGGAAGGGGCAGAAAGAGAGGGAGACACAGACCTGAAGCAGGCTCCAGGCTCTGAGCTGTCAGCACAGAGCCTGACATGGGGCTCGAACTGACAAACTGAGAGATCATGACCTGAGCCGGAGTCGGATTAACCAACTGAGCCACCCAGCTGCCCCTATTTATTTTTATTTTAGAGAGAGAGAGTGCGTACGTGCATGCGAACTGGGTAGAGGGGCAGAGGGGGAGATACAATCCCAAGCAGCCTTCACACCCAGCAGGCTCTCAGCACCATGAGATCATGGTGGTGAGGTCACGTTCCTGAGCTGAAATCAAGAGTTGGATCCTCAACTGACTGAGCCACTCAGGTGCTTCTTAATTGTTGTTTTTGAATAGTTCTAGAATTCCTGCCTATCTGGTTCTGATGCTTGTACTGTCACTTCAAATTGTGTTTTTTGCTTTTTAGTATTATTATTTGTTCTTGATAGACATGATGTACGGGGTGAAAAATACAGTAAATAGATACATATAAACACTAATATATACACGTATATATTTATGTATATTTCTCAGTACCTCCCTTCTTACTGCCTTAGGTGGGATAGGATAGCTAGAGTTGGCTGGAACTGGGTATTTCCCTTGTTGCATATGGAACAGTAGACCCGACTGGAGTTGGGTATTTCCCTTCGCTGGGTCATTTGGCTCTGATAATACCTCATCAGGTGAGGCTCTGGGGAACTAGTTGCTCGATAGGGCGTGCCTTTTTGAGAACACAGTGCTCTGGATTTCTTTTCTGCTTCTGTTGCCTGAAGCACAAGGGGATTTTTCTCCAGTATTTATGTAGGAACCTGGTCTAATTCCTGGAGTTGTATCTTAAAATATTTTGGGCCCTCTCCTATGACTGAGTCCCCCTAGAGTTTTTAACCTCAGAATTGTCCACACTGAATCTCCAGCAGTTCGGGAGAATGAAACAGTTCACGTTTTCCAACCTTGGCCCTGGTGTACAGGGCAGTTTTCTTTCATGAGTCTGTGTTCTGTGTTCTGTGACTCCCCGTATTCACCTGTCTCTCCAGTCTGGGGGGCAGTGATTTGCGTTGTGTCATCCCTTCTCTTACATATCCGAGAAGACTTTGGTCAGCCTTTTACTTGTTACTATTGAGTGATAACTTTCAAACTCCTTTTATGGGGAACTTTAAACCCCTAACCCTTAAATAGCCTTTTTTATGTTGAAATCAACATGTGAGAAGAGTTGTTTGTGAATTAATTTATGTCATTTCAGATCGAATAGTTGTGTATTTTCTATGATATGAATGGAATGGAGTAGCAGGAAATCCTAATTGAAATTGTTTTCATTAATTTTAATTTTCAGTTTCTGAAATACCTTAAAACTGCACTGACAGCTAATTTTTGTCCTATCTTTATTCGTGTAGATTTGAAACCAAAATTGATTCATTTCATGTCACTGGCTTACCAGATAATTCAACAAAACCTCACCTCCTTTCTTCCTTGGATGATGCTACGTCACTCTTCCAAATTATATTTGAGATAAATCCGTTAGATGAAACTGCTGCTCAAAGGTGTATCATAGAAGCTGAACCTTTAGAAATGATATATGATGCAGTAAGCATTTTTAAATACCTAAGTTTTAATGCATTTCAGTTTACTTTGAGTTTGTACCTAATGTTAATGATGCTTACTTTACCAGAGAACGGTGAATAGTATAGTGGAATTTTTCAGACCTCCGAAAGAGGTAAATCTAGCACAGCTCACTTCAGCAACTTTGATTAAACTTGAAGAATTTCGTGACAAGACAGCAACAGGTAAGTGCCAGTATTAATGTTGTTATATTCAGCAGCAACATATTGTATACTAAACTTTTAGTCATGTTTAACTTACTTTAGTAAACTGTACCTTAAATTTATGCTTCTGGATTAGATACAGTTTTGTTTATTATTATTTTTTTTTTTTAAAGAAGAACGTTTTTAATTTTTTTTTTTTA
This sequence comes from Panthera uncia, assembly GCF_023721935.1. Taxonomy (NCBI): domain Eukaryota; kingdom Metazoa; phylum Chordata; class Mammalia; order Carnivora; family Felidae; genus Panthera; species Panthera uncia. The sequence continues at coordinate 18,195,605 of NC_064807.1, forward strand.
ATTTTTTTTAACGTTTATTTATTTTTGAGACAGAGAGAGACAGAGCATGAACGGGGGAGGGTCAGAGAGAGGGAGACACAGAATCCGAAACAGGCTCCAGGCTCCGAGCTGTCAGCACAGAGCCCGACGCGGGGCTTGATCTCACGATGACCTGAGCCGAAGTCGGCTGCTCAACTGACTGAGCCACCCAGGCGCCCCAGATACAGTTTTGTTTAAACTAATTAGTACTTTTATATTTAAAATCAAATATAACGATCATTTCTTACACTCACGTCAAACTTATTACCACACTCAAGTTAGTTCCAAATTTTGTTAGGATTTTTGCAATTCTGTTCTTGAGGGAATAAACCTGTCTTTTTCCTTTCAGATAAGGAATTCCAGATATTAATATATTGGCCTCAGAAAATAAGAATTCTTGTTTTATTCTTGTGGAGAGTTTTTATAAGATTGGGTGTTACTTCCTCCTTCAATATTTGGCCTAATTGAACAGTAAAACCATACAGGCTTGGAGGTTTCATTGTGGAAGATTTTAAGCTACGGATTCCATTTTTAAAATATATTTAAAAAATACATTTTTAGGGACACCTGGGTGGCTCAGTTGGTTAAGCATCTGTGTATTGCACCTCAGGTCAGGATCTCATGGTTTGTGAGTTTGAGCCCTGCATCGGATTCTGTGGTTACAGCTCAGAGTCTGGAGCCCGCTTTGGATTCTGTGTCTCCCTCTGACTCTGCCCCTACCCCATTCATGCTCTGTCTGTCTCAAAAACAAATAAACGTTAAAAAAGTTTTTTTTTTTTTTTAACTTAGAAAAGAGAAAGTTTAGTTAATATAGAATGCCTGTTTAATGAAACTTATTGGCTTCCAATGATGAGTGCTTTCCTTTTTACTTGCCCTGCATTAATTTGTGTGTTTAAAGTTTTCTCACAGTCCACATTCACTTGAGCAGTTAATAAAAGATATTAAATTTTTCTTCTTTCTAAAGTAATCTGGGCAGAGCGCCTGGGTGGCTTAGTAGTCAGTTAAGCATCTAACTTGATTTTTGACTCCGGTCATGATCTCAAGTTTGTGAGTTCGAGCCCTGCATCAGGCTCTGCACTAGCATTGCGGAGCCTCCTTGGGATTCTCTCTCTCCCTCTCTCTGCCCTTCCCCTTGCTTGCATGCACTCTCTCTGTCTCTCTCTCAAAAAATCAAACATTAAAAAAATAATCTGGCATTTTTTCATTTCAGTCTTCTAAGACCTCTGTAGTTGTCAGTGATTTCTAGGAAAGTGTTAATACTGATTAATGTCAGCAGCTGGGATGTGACTTTACCAAGTGTTCCCTTAAGTCAAAGTCTTACCGGTTAAGAGTTTTAAGTTGTCTTACTATATCGTGCTTTTCCAGGTTCAGTGTAATCTTTGAAGAGCCAGATGGATTAAAAAAAAACCACAGGAACAGAGCTATTTGGTTTTTCAATCACATATTTTCTTTACATAATTCAAAGAAGGCTGGTTTTGTTTTTGCTCCCATAATGTTACTTCTGTTCTGACTATAACTAAAAACTGCCTTTGAAACAATGAACTCCTCCTCTCTCTCCCCGCCCTCCAAATATACCAGGCATTTAATCTTTCTGACATTTCTATAGATTCTTAAAAGTTTTATATTTGTTTTTGGTAGTATCTTTCCTGTTGTCAATGTCTCCTCAAAATCTGAGATTATTGCATAGACTGCTTTTTAGCTATTTTTGACATTTTAATTCTTGGGTGAAATTCTCACTTGAGTGGTTTCCAGTTTTAATGTCAAAGTGTTAGCTTTAGAACCCCATTTTTGTTAAGTCTGGATTATATCTCTAATTGAAATCAATTCATTTAGTTCTGCCTGTCACAAAATATAACATGAAATTGTCATTTTTCTCCTACCCTTTCCTTTGTATTCGCTTTATCTTTGTTGGTAAAAATGAGATGTGCTAATATGATTCTCCTGTTTTTTCTTTCTCCTAAGAGAAAATATTTTAGCCAAGTAAAGTAAAAAATTCACTTCATGTTTTGATGAGACCTTCAAGAGCTGTCTAACTAGTTTAAGCATCATATCGTTAGGCTCCATTACCTCTCAGTTTTATGATTGCATTTTGAATACATTATTCACTTCTTTTTCACAGAGAGCTGGGCATTATGTTTTTCATATTAGTGCCTTCTCTGGTTTTTACTCATTTTCCCCATGATTTTCTCCATCTGAGTATGTTTTATATTCGATTGCAGATAATTAATTGCCTTAATTCTAGAAGCTGTAGGGTTTGCATTTACCCATCTACTGTTAAAATCTCACATGCCATTTATAGTTCAAATTCTGTGTATTAGTATAATACATACTCAGTAGAATTCATAAGCATAAGGTCAGACCTGTTTTCTGATTGATTCTTCCTAATTGTAGAAACCATTACTTGTTATTGTTAAATATGAATGCATTGTGTTGGAGACTTACCATATTCCTTCAGATTTGTAGACATTTTTTTCCTAAGATTTGTTTTCCTAAGCTTTTTTTACTTAGGAAAGAATTACCAAAATAGTAAATATCCACTGTATAAACTTCAGATGTTATAGAAATATTTTAGAAAGTGGAGGTCTTTAGTATATTACCATCGAAAGGTAACAGACTTTACAATTTGAAGTCTATTCTTCTAATTCTGTTTCCTTCTGTACACAAATAGTATTATTATGTAGAATAAATGCTAATCGTATGAAAAAGTGGGGTGCTACTATGTTCTTGAATTAAAAAAAATTCAGTAAGTTACTTTTAATATTTTTGCAGAAAGTTAAAATTTACTAATTTGGGAAGAGACTTACCTGTTAAGAGCTTTATATATTTTGGTTCTTCATTCATTCCCCCTTTCCATTTTCTGATTTTTTTTTTTCTATATTAGCCTCTATTATTATGTTCTTCCTATATAACCTGATTTGTTTCTTGTATTCTTCATTTTTTCTTAGGAGTGAAGGTTTTCAGATCTTTTCCTTTTTTGTCAAGTAGGGGGATCAGCTTACAGAACACACACATGTATGTAGTTAGTTACCCTTGTCAAATGTGGTTGTTCAGACAAATATGGTCATTTAGTAAAACCTTTCTTTTGACATGTAAGGCTTGCAGGGAGTATCTAGGGACTTGGATTTGTAGAATCAGGCATATATGAAACAGATTATATTGGATGAGGAAGTCTTAAAACAGAAATGGAAATGAGGGTAGAGAAATGCTTAACAGGAGATGGAGTATCTTGAATGCTAGATTGTCCCTTCTGGCTGCTTCTTGAGACTGTCATACCTGCCTCAGCAAACAAACCTCAGTAAAACCACGTTGTCTGTGTTTGAATACAGATCATTTGGGGGGAAAAAATTAACAACTGTGCTTTGAGTCAGTTCTGTACTTCAGTTCCAAGCTTATTAAATGTTTCATAGAACATAATTTTAAAAAATCTGTATGTACCCGGTTTTACTCAAATGGAGTTTGTGGGTCAAATACATTTATTTGAGGAATCAGTCCAATTTTGTACTCACTTATATTTAATCAGGAGTGAGTATACACACACATTGACTAACGAATATTTTTATTTTATATTAAAAATATTTTGCTCAAAGTATTTTAAAAATTAATACTAATTTCACATTATTTTCTGTTCAAATTTTCTGCAGGTCTACTGTATATTATTGAAACACAGAAAGTTCTTGATCTCAAAATTGATTTGAAGGCTTCATACGTTATTATCCCACAGGATGGAATTTTTAGCCCTACGTCAAATCTACTTATTTTGGATCTTGGTCATCTAAAGGTATATAGTAATACTTGTCTTCTATTATGACATTTAAGGTGTTTCCCTGTTTAAAATGTATTTTGTTTTAAAAGTTTGATTTGCTATATTGATTATTAAATTAGGTAGCTTCTAGGATTTGAAAATTCTTCCTTTCTAGTAAGTTACGTGAAGATTTATTTAATTAGGTAGTTTCCCTACATTTCTAATAGCAAAATTATCATTTGAAATCTGCAGGTGAGGAGTAAACCTAAAAATTACATTTATAGGGGCGTCTACGTGGCTTAGTCGGTTAAGTGTCCAACTTCAGCTCAGGTCATGATCTCACAGTTGGTGAGTTCGAGCCCCACGTTGGGCTCTGTGCCAACAGATCAGAGCCTGGAGCTGCTTCAGATTCTGTGTCTCCCTCTCTCTCTGCCCCTCCCCTGCTCACACTCTGTCTCTCTCTCTTTCTCAAAAATAAATAATAAAACATTTAAAAAAAATTAAAAAAATTATATTTACAGAATTTGAGAGTAGTGCTTTCCTTTTCAATTTAAATTTGCTACTTGACTGAAATATATCAGATGGGAGGGAGTTCTGGAAATAATCAAATACATCTTTATCCTTCTGAAACTTTTTGCATGTATAACTTTAGATATTAATGTTTTAATAGTTCTGTTAAATCTTAATTTGAGAGATGTTCTTCTTGCATTTACCTAAGTCATTTCCCTTTCCATCCAACTGTGTACATTTTTTTCCCACAGTTTTGAATAGAGAATATTTTGTGTGTGTGTGTGTTTCTAGATCTGCATTGTTCTCTATGATACCCATTGGCCACATGTGATTGTTTAGGATGAGTAAAATTAAGTAACATAAAAATTAGTTCTTTAGTCATATGAGTCACATTCAAGAATTAAAATAGTCACAAGTGACTTGTGTCTATTCTGTCAATACAGAGATAATAATGCCATCCTTGTAGAAAGTTCTCTTAGACCACATTACTCTAGATCATTAAATGTAGATTAAATAGCTGTAACAATTTAAACACTCATGAGGGATGGATGATATTGGCATGCTTTCTGGCTACCCAACAAATATATGCCTTTCCTTGATATTGTCCTTTATTCTATGTTTTTACTCTTGAGTTGTTAATTATGTACATGTTTACTGGATTTATATTTATAATAAGCTTTATACACTTAATTATTTATAGTTCACTTTAGTTATGGAATTGTTTCAAGGGTAGTGTGGTATAGTAGAACGAGCAACATCAAGAGTAAGGTGTCTAGTTTTGTGATCTTAGGCAATTTACTTAACCTACCTTTCAGAGATAATCAGTTTTGATAGTCTATGGCACATGAGCTATATAAAATAGAGGTGAAAATGTTAAGGTAAGTACACACACACACACACACACACATACATATGAATGTATAAGATCTTTATATATGGCAGTAGAGTGATCTTCAGAAGGTTAAGTGAAAAACGTATTGTGTATAGTACGTTAAGAAGGGGGTGGTACAAATATAACTTTGTTGGGGTCGTATAAATGGCCAAGTTGGGACTACAGTTCAGTTATTCTAATACTTAATTCTGGATTCTTCTTATAAAAGTATCTAAATATCTGTCATTGTGCCATAGAAACATTTTGTAGGCTACACATGTCTCAATTTGTTTTTAATAAAAAGGCTTCTTGTCAGAACTTAAAAAGTTTTAAATGTTTTATTCTCTAGGATTGGCTCAGTTTTCCTCTGTTAATATATGCAATTGAGAAATATAACTTAATGTGTAAAAATTTACTTTGTACCTGGTCTTTTTGTTAGACATGTCATAGATAAAGACATTTCTATTATGCTTTTATGTCAACTTACGAATCTTTTATTAAATTTTTATGTTATAGTCTTAAAGATAAAAAATTTATATTTTCATTTTGAAGTATTTTGCATCATCTAAACTATTAAAATCAACTTCAAGGTGACAAGTAAAAGTCGTTTGGAGTTACCAGATATGAAACAAGGTGGGGCCAGACTTGAAGAGATAATGCATAGAGCTTATGATTCCTTTGATGTTCAGCTTACAAGCATACAGCTGCTTTACAGCACAGTTGGTAAGTATATAATGCATTATTTAGTGATTCATTTGGCTACAATGATTAACTAGGTTTTTAGACAGTTTCTCTGAAGACCTTCATCCCAAATACATTAGAACATTTATATTTTCGATTTAGAAGTAATAGTAGTTGCGCCTGGGTGGCTCAGTCGGTTGCGTGTCCCACTCTTGATTTCCGTTCGGGTCAAGATCTCATGGTTTGGCAGTTCAAGCCCTGCATCCGACTCTGTACCGCTAGCACAGAGCCTGCTTGGAATTCTCTCTCTCCTCTCTCTCTGCCCCTCCCCTGCTTGCTCTCTCTCTCTCACTCACTCTCAAAATAAATAAACATCTAAAAAAAGGTTAAAAAGGTAATAGGGGGCACCTGAGTGGCTCAGTCAGTTGGGAAGCTGACTTCAGCTCAGGTCATGATCTCACAGCTCATGAGTTTGAGCCCCGTGTCAGGCTCTGTGCTCACAGCTCAGAGCCCGGAGCCTGCTTCAGATTCTGTGTCTCCCTGTTTCTCTGCCCCTCACCTGCTCACATTCTGTCTCTCTCTTTCAAACATAAACATTACAAAAAAAAATTTTTTTTAAAGTAATAGTAGATATTGCCTAGGACCAGTATCTCAGGTATCTGGTTTTTATCCCTCAAGAGACATTATTAAAGTCTGGAGACGTTTTGGTGGTCACTGCTGATGAGTAGGTGCGCTACTAGCATCTGGTGAGAGGAGGTCAGGGATGCTACTACTAAACATCATACTGTGTAGAGGAAAGGCCCCCCCGCCACACACACACACTTATTTGGCCCAGATGTCAGTAGTGCTGAGATGGAGAAATCCTTTGGACCAGGTTGGAAAACCTTGGCACATATTTAAAGTGTTTATTTTATACAGAGTAATCACAAGAGGCTGCTCGAGGCCAGAGGCAACCGATCTAGGGCCTCTGACCACCCAGGCCTTAAACAGCCAGATAGAGACTGAGGAGGGTCTTAGGAGGACTGAGGAGGGTATCCTAGGCATACCTTTACTCCGTTCACTCTGATGGACTAATCAGGAGTCTCTGATCCAGATCTAGTTTTAAGATAAAGTCAACAGCCAGAAATTCACTTGTAAAGAACCACTAAAGTAGATAGAGATCCAAGACTAATTTGAGCCCTCTTTCTACAGGGTCATACTGTTGATGATTCCATGGAGTGTTAGGTGTTAGTAAACATTTAGATAATTCAACAGAATTGGGTTGGTGGCTGTTCTAGAGATCTGTATATGTGTGTATATGGTCAAATTTTAATTATCTGAGCTAACTAATAAAAAAGGAAGCAATGAGAACCCAAAATAGTAGTTATTAGAAGTATTGATTTATATAGTATTGGTACATTTTAATTTTTTTTTTTTTTTAACTAAAACTGCTTTGAGATAATAAACTTGATTTCTGTTTTTGTCAGATTCCAGTTGGTGTAGAAGAAACCCAGAAGTGTAGTGGGTGGCAAATATAAATTGTTTATAGAAAATCCATAAATTTTTCTCAGGGAATAAATTACAGTATTTTGGTATGTTTGCTACATTTTTGTAATTTTTAAAGTCCATGCACCATACTTAATATTGACATGCTTTTTGAAAAAAAAATTTAAAGTATTCCATTGTTATCTGAAAATTACTGGAATTCCTTGGAATTGTTCTTGATGAGCACTAACTCTTCTTAAATAATCTTTTTTGAGCAAGATATTCTTGACATTGGGGCTACTTTAGGTGATTGTCATAAACTTTCATGGTAAATACTGAATCACATGCTTCTGAATATTTTCTGTGAATTGAGAAGTAAAGAAAATATTTATCTCAATACTGTTGGAATTTAAAAAATTGTAAGAGTTCATTTTGCCACCTTTCTTTACATCTAATAATTCATTGGCTTGTTTTTCCTTGACTGGGAACTTTATTGGACCTAAGGAATGATTAGGTTCAAATGAGGTAACGTAAATGAGGATGCATTGTCACATACATTTCATGTTAGGAGATGTGGATGTAAATTTCAGATTTTATCACACACTAGCCTTTGCCCATAAGTAAGTTAATAAATTCCTGTGAATCTGTTTTTTAAAATGGGATGATTAAATATCATTGTGAGAATTAAGTGAAAATTAAAACATTGCCTAGAATAGCTGTTAACAAATCTTGAATAACTGGTAGCTTTTATTGACAGAAAAGAGCTGTGCTTTTCTCTGCCTTTTTCATTATTGCCTTAGAGCCATGTTGTTTTTTGGGTAAAGTAGTCTGGTTGGTGTAGCAACTGTAAATGGATGCACAGATTTGATTAAACTATGTTGTTGGGTTTTTTTGTATTTTGTTTTTAATTTTAGAGCTCGCAAGCTGGGAAGAGGGGCAGAAGGAGGGAGGGAGGGGGAGGAGAGAGAGAGAAAGGGGCGGGGGAGGGAAGGGAATGTGAATCGCAAGCAGACTCCAAGCACGGAACCTGATGCAGGGCTCGATCCTATGACCCTAGGATCATGACCTGACCAAAAATCAAGAGTCACAGAGTCAACCAACTGAGCCATCTAGGTGCCCCTAAACTATATTGTTGGTTTTTAGCAAGTATTTTCTTCATATTGAAACAGAGTCTTGAAGTAGTAGAAGGAAAATGATGAAAGGGAAAAGAATCTACCTGTTGATTATATGTACTGGGGAGGTGGCTTTAAGATTGTCTGGATATAGGAAGAATTTCCCATATCATGCAGTGTATGACTACAAAGTATTCATAGTAATTTTAGGTTTAATGTGTTTTTCAAATTATACATGTGCTGAATAAACATGTACTGTTTTCCACAATTAGGTGATAATTGGAAAGAAGCTCGAAAACTTAATGTATCTACACAACATATTTTGATACCTATGCACTTCAATGTGGAACTTGCTAAGGCCATGGTTTTTATGGATATAAGGATGCCCAAGTATGTATTGTCTGTTTTATGTGATTGTAGATTTTCTTAGAAATTCCTTAGCTAAGGAGATACCGTATTTCATTGTTGTTGGGCTTTTTTGGTGGTAAAATGTACATAACATAAATTTTACCTTTTCTAAGTGTATAATTCAGTGGCATTAAGTACATTCACATTGTTGGGTGACCACCATCACCATCCATCTCCAGAACTTTGTCATTTTCCCACACTGCAATTCAGTACTTGTCAAACAATAACGCCCCACTCCGCCATACCCCATCCCATGGCAATCACCATTATATGTTACGTCTCGATAAACTGGCTACTCTGGGTAACTTATATAAATGGAATCATGCAGTATTTGCCCTTTTTTGGCTGAGTTATTGCACATAGCATAGCGTCTTCAAGGTTGATCCATGTTGTAGCATATGTCAGAATTTCATTTAAGGCTGAAAAATACTCTGTTGTGCATGTATACATATCACATTTATTGGTTCGTCTGTCAATGGACATTTGGGTCATTGTAATGAAGTTTGGCTCTGGTAACAATACTGTTACATTCACAATGCTGTGAAGATTGATAGAGAACTATTTAAGTCCTTGCTGTAATTTTTTTTTGTGTATATATCCACAAGTAGAATTGCTGGATCATATGATAATTCTGTTTTTAATTTTTTGAGGAACTGGCCTATGTTTTCCATAGCAGCTATACCATTTTATCTTTCCACCAGCAGTACACAAGGATTCCAATTTCCCCACCTCTTCAGCACTTTTCTTATTTTAAAAATTGTCCTCTGTAGTAGGTATGAAGTAGTATCTAATTATAGTTTTGAGTTGCATTTCTCTAATCATTACTGATTAGGTAATTTTCAGGTATTTCTGGGCAGTTTATACATTTCATTGGAGAAATGTTTATTCAAGTCCTTTGCCCATCTATAATTGGGATTTGTTTTGTTTTTTAAATGCATTCTGTATACTAACTCCTTACTGGAAAGATGATTTGCAAATATTTTCTTTCGTTTTGTGGATTGGCTTGCCTTACGTATCACTCTTTTAAGAGTGTCTTTGCTCAAAAGTTGTAAATATAAAGTCCAATTTTTTTCTAAATTTAAATCCAAGTTAACATATAGTGTAATAATGATTTCAGGAATAGAATTCAGTGATTTATCACTTACATATAACACCCAATGCTAATCCTAACAAGTGTCCTCCTTAATGCCCCTCACCCTTTTATCACTACCCCCCCCCCCCACCACTCAACACCCTACCAGCAACTTTCAGTTTATTTTTTGTATTTAAAGTCTTATGATTTATCTCCCTCGCTGTTTTTATATTATTTTTGCATCCCTTCCCCTGTGTTCATCTGTTTTGTATCTTAAATTCCACATATGAGTGAAATCATTTGTCTTTCTCTTGACTGACTTATTTTGCTTAGCATGATACACTCTAGTTCCATCCATGTTGTTGCAAATGGTAAGATTTCATTCTTTTTGATTGCCAAGTAATACTCCATTGTGTATGTATACCACATCTTTATCCATTCATCAGTCAATGGACATTTGGGCTCTTTCCATACTTTGGCTGTTGTCGAAAGCACTGCTATAAACGTTGGGGTGCATGTGCCCCTTTGAATCAGTACTCCTGTATACTTTGGGTAAATACCTACTAGGGCAGTTGCTGGGTCGTAGGGTAATTCTGTTTTTTTAAAAGTTTTGTGAGAAACCTCCATACCATTTTCCAGAGTGGCTGTGCCAGTTTGCATTCCCACCAGCAGTGCAAAGAGGTTCCTCTTTCTTGGCATCCTCTCCAGCATCTATTGTTTCCTGAGTTGTTAATTTCACCCATTCTGACAGGTGTGAGGTGGGATCTCATTGTGGTTTTGATTTGTATTTCCCTGATGATGAGTGATGTTGAGCATTTTTTCATGTGTTGGTTAGCCATCTGGATGTCTTCTTTGGAAAAGTGTCTATTGATGTCTTTTACCCATTTCTTCACTGGATTACTTATTTTTTGGGTGTCGAGTTTGTAAGTTCTTAATAGGTCTTAGATACTAATCCCTTATCTGATGTGTCATTTGCAAATATCTTCTCCCATTCTGTTCATTGCCTTTTAGTTTTGCTGATTGTTTCCTTAGTCCTGCAGAAACTTTTTATCTTGATGAGGTCCCAATAGTTCATTTTTGCTTTTGTTTCCCTTGCCTCTGGAGACATGGCAAGTAAGAAGTTGCTGTGGCTGAGGTAAAAAGGTTGTTGCCTGTTTTCTTCTCTAAGATTTTGAGGGCTTCCTGTCTTACATTTAGGTCTTACATGCATTTTGAGTTTATTTTTGTGTATGGTGTAAGAAAGTGGTCCAGGTTCATTCTTCTCTATGTCACTGTTCGCTTTTCCCAACACCATTTGCTGATGAGACTATCTTTTTTCTATTGGATATTCTTTCCTGCTTTGTCAAAGATTAGTTGGCCATATGTCTTGGGGTGCATTGCTGGGTTCTCTCTTCTTTTCCAATGATCTGTGTGCCTGTTCTTGTGTCAGTACCGTACTGTCTCGATGACTACTGCTTTGTAATATAGCTTGAAGTCCGGAATTAATGATGCCTCCAGCTTTGGTTTTCTTTTTCAGGATTGCTTTGGTTTTCTTTTTCAGGATTGCTTTGGTTATTCAGGGTCTTTTCTGGTTCCATGTAAGTCTTAGGGTTTTTTTTTTAAGTTCTGTGAAGAATGCTGGTGTTACCTTGATAGGGATTGCATTGAATATGTAGATTGCTTCGGGTAGTACCGATTCGATAAGGTCCCATTTATCTGTTGCCTGTGCTTTTGGTGTTATGTCCAAGAAATTAGTGTGAAATTCAACATCATGAAACTTCTGTATATTTTCTATAAATATTTTATACTTGAAGCTTTCATGTGTAGGTCTTTGATGCACTTGGAGTTTTTTGGCTATGGTATAAGGTATAGACCCAGCTTCTTTCTTTTGCATATCTGATTTGTCCAGTACCATTTATTGAAAAGACTGATCTTTTTCCATTGAATAGTCTTTGTTGAAAAACATTTGAGGGGTGCCTGAGTGGCTCAGTCAGTTAGGCCTCTGACTTTGGCTCAGGTCATGATCTTAACAGTTTGTGAGTTCGAGCTCCACGTCAGGCTCTTTGCTGACAGCTCAGAGCCTGGAGCCTGCTTCGGATTCTGTGTCTCCCTGTCTCTTTGCGCCTTCCTTGCTCGTGCGCGCGCTCTCTCTCTCTCAAAACTAAATACACGTTAAAAAAATTAAAAAAGAAAAATAACCATTTGATGATATATATGAGGATTTATTTCTGGGCTTTCCATTCTATTTCCTTTGTATTTCTGTCTTTATGCCAGAGCCACACTGTTGTGATTACTGTTAGCTTTGTGGTAAGTTTTGAAATCAGGAGTATGAATCATCCAGCTTTGTTCTAGATTATTTTGGCTAATTTAGGCTCCTTTGAGATTCCATATGAATTATAGGGTGGATTTTCTGTTGTTATAAAAGATGTCATTTTGATTTTGATATGGATTGCATTGAATGTGTAGCTGCTTTGAGTAATGACATCTTAAGATATTAAATCTTCCAGTCCATGAACATGAGATGTCTTTCCATTTCTTTGTGTCTTCTATAATTTCTTTCAGCATTTTGGTAGTTGTCAGTGTTTGTCTTTTTCTTCCTTGGTTGTTTATTCTTTTTTGATGGTGTCTAAATGGAATTTTCTTAATATCTTTTTTGGATTATATTTATTGTTACTCTATAGCAATTGATTTTTCTGAGTTGATTTTAATATTCTGCAACTTTGCTGAATTCGTTTATTTCTAACTTTGTGCATGCATGTAACTATTAGGATTTTCTACATGTTCGTTTTTATAATTTTTTTTTAATGTTTATTTTTGACAGAGACAGAGCATGAGTGGGGGAGGGGCAGAGAGAGAGGGAGACACAGAATCCGAAGCAGGCTCTGAGCTGTCAGCACAGAGCCTGACACGGGGCTTGAACTCACAGACTGCAAGATCATGACCTGAGCCAAAGTTGGACGCTCAACTGACTGAGCCACCCAGACGCCCCTACATGTTTATTTTTGAACAAAGGCAGTTTTACTCTTTGTTTTCAATTTGGGTGCTTTTTATTTCTTTGTCTTGACTAATTACTCTGGCTAAAATTTCCAGTACTATGTTGAGAAGAAGTGATTTAAGTGGACATCCTTTATCCTGAGCAAAGAGGAAAAGCTTTTGGTCTTTTACCACTGAGTATGTTAGCTATGAGTTTTTTCATATATGACCTTTATTATATTGAAGTAGTTTTTTCTCTTTTTCTTCTATTCCTTATTTGTTTGATGTTTGTATCATGGAAGTGTGTGGAATTTTTTCAAATACTTTTTTTATTTTTTCCTTTATTTTATTAATGTGGTGTATTACAATGATATATTTTCATATGTTGAACCATCCACGCACCCTAGAAATAAAACCTGAGTCATGCTGTATAATCCTCTTAATGTACTGTTGAGTTTTGTTTGCTAGAATTTTGTTGAGGATTTTTGCATCAGTGGTCATAAGGGATATTGGTCTATAGTTTTACTCTGTCTTTGTCTGGATTTGGTATCAGAAAAAGGCTGGCCTAAAAATGAGCTTGGAAGTGTCCCTTTCTCTTTAATTTTTGGAAGAGTTTGAGAAAAATTTGTATTAATTCTTTTAAGTGTTTGCTAGAATTCACTAGTGAAATCTTCTGATCGTGGACATTTCATTATTGGGAGAGTTTTGATTACTGATTGATTCAGTCTCCATACTAGTTATAGCTCTCTTTAGGTTTTGTATTTCTTCACAATTTAGGGTTTTGGGGTTTCTGATTTCTTATATTTATTATTTACATGGGATATTTTTTCTGTTCTTTCACTTCTAAGCTAGTGGTGCTCTTGGATCTAAACTGAGTCTCTGGCAGACAGTTGGATCCCATTTTTTAAATCCATTCTTTAAATTTAGATCTTGGATTGAGAAGCTTAAACCATGTACATTTAAAGTAAATATTGATGGGGAAGGACTTTGTCATTTTGAGATTTGCTTCCCATATATTCTACAACTTTTTTGTTGCTTATTTCCTTTCTTACTGACTTCATTTTCATTTAGTTGACTTTTTTGTTGTGACATGGTTTGATTCCCTTCTGTTTTCCATGTGTGCATATTGTATAGATACTTTATTATTTGTTATTATGGAGATTACATATAGCATCACAAGGTTATAACAATCCATTTAAAATTGATACCAACTTAACTTCGATTGTATACAAAAACTCTACTTGTTCACTGCTCTACCCCTCCCATTTTATGTTACTGATGTCGCGTATTACGTCTTTATATATTGTGTACTTATTAACGTAGATTTATAATTATTTTTATGCATTTGTCTTAAATCCCATAGAAAATAAAGAGTGGAGTTGTAATCAGATTATAAGTGATACTTGATTTTACATTTATCATATAAATACCTTGATCTTTAATGAGATCTTTATATTTTACTGTTAGCTGAAACTTTGGGCCCAGGATCCTAAGTAGAGAAGTCTGTTGAACTCGACTGGACTGGTTAGCTGATTTAGTCCTCAATAGTTTCAGACTGTAACCAGTCCTTTCACCTGTCTTTCCGCCAGTACTTTTTCCTCTTCCTTGCAAACCTCAGGCGGATCATCTATTTTATAATTTAACTAAAGACACATCTAAAGCCTACCAAACAGTCCCAGGGGAATTGTTACAAGGGAGGCAACAAGAGAATGCTCTTAAAGTAGTGCCCAGGCTTTGTGTCTGAAAGGAAGTATGGGGGAAAGAGGTAAGTAGTGATAGCCTGGCTTTTTCCTACTGCTGTGGACATGACTGCTATTACTTACCTGCTCCTGTCGTGTGAAAGAGAGACCCATACTCTTCTTTGTTGCTTTTTAAAATATAATGACTCTGTCTGCTAGCAAACATTGTGTAGCGTACTGAATCTTGTTCTCTTTGACTTCTGCTAGGAAATCAAACTACAGTCTGAGAGTCTTAAGGCAGAGGGATGTCAATAATTGGCTTAAGAAAGACAGAAGGAACAAAAGCCATTCTATACATTGTGGATTTTTCTAATCCAACACTAGGTGTAGTCTGATATTAGATACGAGGCTTAGGTTCTCTAGTTCTTGCCCAGATGTCCCACAGCCTATTTATTGTTTAATATATCTTGTAAAGTTTGTCAGTATGTGGTAAAAAAGAAAGATGTATGTGATTTTCTGTTGTAAACATGAGTTTGAATTGATTCCTTTTTAGCTTAGTTGAAATATTTTTTTTTTTAAGTATGGTTGAATCTAGAAAGTTAGGGAGTACCAGGAAAAAGAAGTTGATATTATGCTGAGGAACTTGCGTTGGGTTGCTCTATCAGTATATGATCAGGAAGAATTAATGTCCTGTAATGCAGGGAATATGTAGAGCATAGAAACAATCGAAATAACCGATTAAAACCTATATCTGGGGCACCTGAGCAGCTCAGTCGGTTAAGTTTTAGATTGAGTTTTGGCTCAGGTCATGATCTCAGGGTTCATGAGATCGAGCCCCATGTTGGGCTCCATGCTCAGTGCTGGATCCTGCTTGGGATTCTCTCTCCCCCCCTCTCTCTGCCCCTCCTCCCACTCATGCGGGCACATGCGTTGTCTCTCCTAAAAATAAATAAACTTAAAGAAAAAAGATAGATAAAGGAAATGCAAGATCATGAGAGATCAGTCGCATGTAACAGTTGCAAATTGTTTCTGTAAAGGCAAAGATAGTAAATATTTTAGGCTTGAATTCCATATTGTTAGTCATAACTATTCACCTCTGCTGTTTTAGGGTGAACATGGCCGTAAACCATACGTAATGAATGGGCACGGGTGTGTTCCAGTCAGTAATACTTAATTTATCAAAATAAGCAGCAGGCTGAGTTAACCCCTGGCCATCTTTTACCAGTTTCCAGTCCAGTGCATTGTAGTCAAACATGACCAGTACAAGGGAAAAGATACTGGGAAGGTCATTTGAACGAGTATTCTAATGATACTAAAATTGCTATAGGTTAGGATCAGAGAAGGACAGCTACAATAATAAGAGGCAGAAACTAAATGATTTAGAAAGAACAAATCTGAGAAGCGTTTGATTTTAATTTAGTAAGCTGGAGCAGTCTGAAGTGAATATGCTAAAACCCTGGAACTGTAAAAGTATTAGGCAGCATCCTTTGAAATTTGATCTTAAAACATTTAAGGCAAATAAAAAGGAAGTCCTCTACTATTTAGTACATAGTATTTTGGTGCCCCCATTTTCAGCTTGTACACCTGGTATATATAAAGAAATTGAAAAGTTGAGTTATAATAATGAGACAGATTTATAATGGTTACCTAAGTTAAACTAGAATATATGGAACTAATTACAAATATTTCAGCTATTAAAGTAAAAGAAAGCTTCTAATTTTCTCAGGAAATGCAGATATGTTTTTAAACTGATAACCTTAGCAGCCATGCGTATGAATTGAAAAAGTTAAGTTTTAGAAAAGAAAGAGGGATAAAAATGGTGAATAAAAACTTACTCTCGTTTTGATAAGTCTCATTTTATTTTTTTAATTTTTTTTTAAATGTTTATTTTTGAGAGAGAGACCGAGCATGAGTGGGGGAGGGGCAGAGAGAAAGGGAGACACAGAATCCAAAGCAGGCTCCAGGCTCCGAGGTGTCAGCACAGAGTCCGACGCGGGGCTCGAGCTCATGAACTGTGAGACCATGACCTGAGCCGAAGTCGGACACTCAGCCGACTGAGCCACCCAGGCGCCCCTGATATGTCTCATTTTAAACTATTATTATTTTAGAGACTTTATTTAGAATGGTTTTAGAGTCACGGAAAAAATTGTTGCCGTTGACACACAAGGTTACATTAGTTTCAGGTGTACAGCATAGCGATTTGACAACTCTAAATGTGCTATGCTCACCAGAAGTATAGCTACTTTCTGTCACCATACAAGAGTATTACAATACCATTTGACTCTATTCCTTGTGCTATACGTATACTTTTATCCCCATGACTTAGTCATTCCAGAACTGGAAGCCTATACATCCCGCTCCCCTTCACCCATTTTGCCCATCCCTAACCCTCTCCCCCTGGCAGCCATCACTTTATTCTCTGTATTTGTGTGTCTGTTTTTTTGTTTTTTAGATTCTACGTGTAACTGAAATTGTATGGTATTTATCTTTGACTTATTTCACTTAGTGTTATGCCCTTAGTCCTCCCATGTTGCAAATGGCAAGATCTCATTCTTTTTTTTATGGTGGAGTAATATTCCATTGTATATATATCTTCTTTATCCATTTATCTATTGATGGACCTTCCGGATGCTTCTATCGGCTATTATAAATAATACCACAATAAACATAAAGGTGGATGTATTTTTTTCAAATTAGTGTTTTCATTCTCTTTGGGTAAATAACCACCAGTAGAACTACTGTGTTTCTGTTTTTAATTTTTTGAGGAAACTTCATACTGTTTTCCATAATGGCTGTCTAAATTTACATTCCTGCCAACGTTGCATGAAAATTTCTTTTTCTCCAGATCCTCAGCAACACTTGTTATTTGTCTTTTTTATGCTAGTTGTTCTGGCAGGTGTCAGATGATATTGTGGTTTTGATTTGCATTTCCCTCAGGATTAGTGATGAGCATATTTTTATATGTCTGTTGGCTGTCTGTATGTCTTCACTGGAAAAATATTCGGGTCCTGTGCCCGTTTTTTAAATCAGATTTTTTGGGTTTTTTGGTTTTAAGTTGTAGAAATTCTTTATATCTTTTGGATATTAACCTTTTATTGGATATATTATTTGTAAATATCTTCTCCCGTTCAGTAGGTTGTCTTTCCATTTTGTTGATGGTTTCCTTTGCTGTGCAGAAGCTTTTTATTTTGATGTAGTCCCAGTAGTTTAGTTATGCTTTTATTTCACTTGCTTGAGGAGAAATGTCTAGAAAAATGTTGCTAAGGCTGATGTCCAAGAGATTATGGTCTATTTTGTCTTTTAGGATTTTAAGGTTTTAGGTTTCAAGGAGTTGAAACTTACATCCCCACAAAAACCTGCACACAGATGTTTGTAGCAACTGTATTCATAATTTTACATAAAGTTTATACACTTAAATTTTATATTTCAATTGTATAGCCCAAACTTATAAGCAACCAAGATGTCACTTAGTAGGTCAGAGATAAACTGTGCCATATGAAACACTGAAATAGTGTTCAGTGCTAAAAGGAAATAAGCTATCAAGTTGTGAAAAGACATGGAGGAACCTTAAATGCATATTACAAAGTGAAAGATGCCAATCTGAAAGGGCTACATAATGTGTAGTTTTAACTAGATGGCATTGTGGAAAAGGCAAAAATAGGGACACAGTGAAAAGAAAAGCGCTTGCTGGGACTTGAAGCTGACAGGGGAGGGATGAATAGTCGAAGGACAAAGGATTTTAGGGCAGTGAAGATACTCTAGATGATATACTCTAAATGATATGATTGATACATGTCATTATGTATTTGACCAAACCCACAGAATGTACAGCACCAAGAGTGAACAGTAATGTAAACTGTGGACTTTGGTGACTCTGATTTGTCTGTGTAGTTTCATTAGTTTCAACAAACATACACCATTCTGGTTGGGAATGTTGTTAATGAAGGAGGCAAGGCATGGGTACATGTAAGAGGTATATAAAACATCTCGGTATCTCCTATCAGTTTTTCTGTGACCCTTAATTTGCAAATCACATGATACTACACACAAAACCCTAAAGATTCCACCAAAAAAATTACTAGACTAAATGAATTCAGTAAATTTGTAGGTATAAAATGAATACATAGGAATCTGTTGCCTTTTGACATGCTAATAATAAAGTGCAGAAAGAAAAAACAATCTCATTCACAGTTGCACCAAAAAGAATAAAATACCTAAGAATAAACATAACCAAAGAAGTGAAAGACCTGTACTCTGAGAACTGTAATCATTGATGAAAGAAAATGAGGATACCAAGACGTAGAAAGAATTCCATGCTCATGGATTGGAAGAATTGCTATCATTAAATGTCTATACAACAAAACAAATTACAGATTCAAAGCAATCCCTGACAAAATATCAGTGGCATTTTCACTGAACTAGAACAAATAATCATAAAATTTGTAAGGAACCACAAAAGACCCTGAATAGCCAAAGCAGTCTGAAAAAGAAGAATAAAGCTGGAGGTATCATAGTCTCAGGTTTCAAGATATACTTCAAAGCTATAATCAAAACACTATGGTACTGGCACAGAAATAGACACATAGATCAAGGGAACAGAATAGAGTGCCCAGGAATAAACCCATACTTATATGGTCAATTACTCCATAACAAAGGAAGCAAGAATATAAAATGAGGAAAGGACAGTCACTTCAAAAAATATGCTGAGGAAACTGAACACCTACATGCAAAAGAATGAAATTGAACCACTTTCTTATACCATACCCAACAATAAGCTCCAAGTGAGTTAGACTCAATTATGAGACCTAAAACTGTAAAAATCCTAAAAGAAAAAGTAGACAGTAATCTCTTGGATATCAGCCTTAGCACATTTTTCTAGTTATCTCTGTTATATTTTTTGAAGAGTATATCTTTGCTTCATTATATTGCCTTTACTTCTTTGTCAAAGATCGGTGGACTTTATTTATAGAAGTCTACTTCTAGGCTCTGTATTCTCTTCCAATGATCTGTTTGTCATTTCTTTTGCCAATATCAGTGTCTTACTGTACCTTTATAGTAAATCTTGAAGTCTGGGAGTGTCAGTCCTCCATCCTTGTTCTTCTCCTTCAGTATTATGTTTACTATTCCGGATCCTTTACCTCTCCTTAGACTCATTTTGCCAATATTTATTAAATAGTTGTCTGGGATATTGATGTTAATTGCATTGAATCCATAGATCAGTTTGGGAAGAACTAACATCTTGACAATACTGAGTTAAAAAAAATTCTTTAATGTTTGTTTTTGAGAGAGAGAGATAGAACATGAGCAGGGGAGGGGGAGAGAGAGAGAGGGACAGACAGACAGAATCCAAAACAGGCTCCAGGCTCTGAGCTGTTAGCATAGAGCCTTATGTGTGGGGCCCAAACCCATGATGGGTGAGATCATGATTTGAGCTGAAGTCGGATGCTTGACTGACTGAACCACTCAGGTGCCCTGGGTTTTAATATCCATAGGTAAACTGGAATATCTTTTTATTTCTTCATTTCTTTTCTGATTTCACTCATCAAAGTTTTACAATTTCCCCAATATAGATCTTGTATATATTTTGTTAGATTTATACCCAAGTATTACTTTTTTGGGTGCTAATATAAACGATCCTGTTTTTAATTTTTAAATTCCACTTGTCCATTGTTGGTATGTAGGAAAGCTATTGATTGCTGCATACCAACCTTGTATTTTGCAACCATGTTATAAGGGCTTATTAGTTCTGTAGGAGTCTTTTTAGATTTTCTGTATAGATGATCATGTCATCTGTGAACACAATCTGTATACTTTTTATTTTGTTGTCTTACTGCATGGTAAAGACTTCTAGTACAGTATTGAAAGGAGTGATCAGAGAGACATCTTTGCTTTGTACCTAATCTTAGTGGGAAAACTTGCAGTTTCTTACCATTAAATATGATGATAGCTGTAGATTTTTTTGAAGATCTTTTTTATCAAGTTGAGGAAGCTCTCCTTTCATCTAGTTCACTGAAAGTTTTTATCATGGATAGGTGTTGGATTTCGTCATATGCATCTACTTACTATGATCATGTAACTTTTCTTCAGTCACATCTGACTTTTAAACATGATTTTAGATACATAATCTCGTAGTAGTTACTTGAACTTGGTAAGCATTAGTTTCCTGATAGGAACTTTGTGCATATGGGAACTTACAAGTAGCAGAGAGCAAAAATAGGTTGTCTACCATATAGGTTGTGAGTATGTTTGATAATGTAATTCAGTGCTTTCCTTAGTGTCTGTAATGTAATAAATAATTAATAATTAGTAATTGTGAACTGACCTTGGCAAATAGTAGAGGGATAATAAACATAGTAACATTAGAAAATAAGCGGCTGAAAAATATTGAAGTTAGTTTACCTAGTGAGACTGGTCAGTGAGGCAAAACAAATTTGGGTGGAGATTAGGGAATAATATGTCATAGGGACTGTGTGGGTAATTTTTAGAGCTTAAAATTGCATTTTATTACTTTTGCATATTTCAAGGGGAACATTTGTCTTTTTAGTGCACTTAAATCAGAATGAAGTTTGCCTTATAATGATTACTGTTTTTTTGAAACAGATTCAAGATATTTGGAAAGTTACCACTGATTTCTTTACGAATCTCAGATAAAAAACTGCAAGGGATTTTGGAATTGATTGAAAGCATTCCGAAACCCACACCTGCAACTGAAACATATGCCCCTGCCAAACCATTTCAGGTAATGTTTTTGCAAAATTGATAAAAGTACAAATTAAAATAACTCAACAAAAAGTATTTGTAAGAGTCACAGAATTTTTTGGGTAAAACAATTTAATTCATTTTGAATAGACCTTTAAGAATTATATCTTAAGGGGCGCCTGGGTGGCTCAGTCGGTTAAGCGTCCGACTTCGGCGCAGGTCATGATCTCACAGTTCATGAGTTCGAGCCCTGCGTCGGGCTCTGTGCTGACAGCTCAGAGCCTGGAGCCTGCTTCACATTCTGTGTCTCCCTCTCTCTCTGCCCCTTCCCTGCTCATGCTGTGTCTCTCTCTGTTTCAAAAATAAATAAACATTAAAAAAAATTATATCTTAAAAGAGAAAATGATGAAAGAGTAAAAGGCGCATGTAGTAAAGAGAGTTACATGGTAAGTCTGCCTCTCTTCCCTTTTTCAGCTTGCAGTCCCTCTCCTCGGTGGTAACATTGTTAACCACTATGTCTGTATTTGTCCAGAAGTGTTTATGGCATGTACTGTGGCATGCTTATGTATAAATATCCATATGTATATGTGTATGTATATGTGTATGTATATATATATACACACACACTCTCAGGTTCTTAAAATTTACATAAATTGGATTATTATACTTAGCATTCTGAATTTGTATTCTTTTCACCATTATATATTATGTGCCCTCGAGATATTTTCATGTTAGCACATACAGATCTACCTTTTTCTTTTTTATAGCCATATAGTATTGAATTGTGTGAACGTACCATTCTTTGCCTAACATGATCCCCTTTTCATGGGTATTCACATGAGTGCTCACAGTTAAAATACACTGTTTTCGACTTCCTTGTACATACATTTTGTGTATTTTTATCCATTGGATAAATTCCTACAAGTGGCATTGCTCAGTGAATTTTACATTTTCATGAACTTTGCCGAATTTTAAATTGAGTACTAATTTATAGTCCCACCAGCAGTAAATGTGTTTCTCTGTTCTCATTTGTCTTAAGGGTTAACAATTTAAAATTTATTCAATTAAATGAAAAAACGTTATATTTTGATTTTGATTTGCATTTACAAGTAACTATAGGACTTCTGTTCATAAGTTTATTGGGTGTTTGACTTTCTGTTTTTGGAAACTGGTGTTCATGTCTTTTGTGTTGTGGTTTTCCACTTAAGGAAATTGTTGCTATTTGTCTTTTACGAACATTTGTTTCCTTGTTTATTATCTGATTCATTTATTTTTGGCATGCCAAAGCTTTTACTTTCAACTATTCAGTTATTAGGTTTTCTTTTATGATTTGTATGTTTTATATTATGTACCTTACCTCTTAAGAAGAAAACTTCAAAATGAAGATAAGTGTTCATGTTTTTCTCTTTTAAAAATTATTTCCACATTTAACTTGTTCCTTTTGAAATAATTTCACACTTAGAGAAAAGTTGTAAAAATGGTACAAGGAACTTAACTTCATCAAACCATGTAAGAGTAATTTGCTGACATGTTGTCCCATACCCTAAAAACTGTAGTGCTTTGTAATATTTTTTTTCATAATCTCTTGCTGAGCTTTTTGTTAACAATCTCTTGAAGAGCAGAGTTTTTACATTTTGATGAAATCCACTTCATCAGTATATACTTTTATGGAATATAAGAAACATGAATAAAAGAATACGGATGAAGCTTTTTATGTCTGTAAAATTTTTGCCTAATACAAGATCAAGAAGATTTTTCTTGTGTTATAGTCTAGAAGTTTTATAGTTTTAGGTTCTTATATATTGTTTTGATTTTTTAGAGAGTGAGCATAAGCAGAAGAGGGGCAGAGGGTGGGGGAGAGAGAGTCCCAAGCAGGCTCCATGCTGAGCATGGAGCCCAGTGTGGGGCTCAGTCCCATTACTGTGGGATCATGACCTTAGCTGAGATCAAGAGTTGGACGCTTAACTGACTGATCCACCCAGGCGCCCATGTTTTTTCTTCTTAAACATTTCTAAGTTTTAGAGAAAGTACTTAGATAAATGTTAGGTTCATTCTTCATTATCTTTGATATCTGGGGGGACTCCTCCATCTCCCATATCTTGGGCTTAATCTGTATATCAAGAGGGTATCAAACATAGGATCTATACTAGATGTTCTTTTTAAAATCAAATGCATATATAAAAATAGGCAGAGAATAACTATGTAGTATGTCTTATACTGCGTTTCTGTTATGTGTCAGGCCACACGCTTGGCTAAGGAATACTATATGTCAGGTCATCTGTTATTTATGTTCAAACCCTAGTCCACGTCTGTATTTCTGTATATTTTTATCTTTAACCCTGATCACAATTCAGCAAGTTAAGTGTTAACAGTCATTATTTTGCCCAGGAAATAGACTCTAGAAAAGCTAAATACTTTGCTAAGATCATAAAGTTTGTAGCCTTTAGCATGCAGAGCCAAACTTTAAATTCATGTTTCTTTTTTTCTTTCTCTCATTCTTTAAACAAATCTACAGCCCAACAGCTGGCTTTGTTTTTGCTGTTTTCATGCTGCTTTCGATATAAATGATGTCCTAATCAGTAGAGACTCTATTTTCTGCTTTTTCCAAGTTTCTCAAGAAAGTTGAGTACAAAACACTAGGTCATTTCTAAGTGTTTTAATTTAATTTGAAGTGATTTCATAGGTCAGGTAAAGAAAAGTTTTTTAAGCAAAGAATCACCCCTTCATGGATGCTTGTTTGGCTTGTCTCAGAAAGTTTCAGTCATGAGTCTGAAAGGTCCTAACATCATCTCTTGAAGCTGGATGTTCCTTTCACTTCCTGTAATAGATTTCTTTTTCTTTGTAATTTTTATTTGTTTTGTTAAGGTGTAATTGACTAATGAGATTATACGATTTTTAATGTGTATAGTGTGGTGGTTTAACCTATGTGTATGTTGTGAAAGCATTTCACCTGTATAGTCAGTGAACACATCCATTACCTCACATACTTGTTTTTGGTGAGAACATTAAGTTCTACTCTCTTAGCAGCCTTCTGTTACTCAGTACAGGTTGTCGACAGTAGTCACCATGTTTTACATTTGATTCTCAGCCTTATTCTTCTCAAAGCTGAAAGTTTGTACCCTTTTACTAGCTGTTCCCTATTTCCTCTACCCCTTAGCCTCTGGCAACCGCTTCTCTATTCTCTGTTGCCATGAGCCTGACATTTTTGTTGTTAATTCCACATATAAATGATACTTGGCAGTATCTTTCTCCTTCCAGCTTATTTCATTTAGCATACTGCCCTCAAGGTCTATTCATGCTGTCATAATGGCGGGATTCCCTTCCTTCTCTCTCAGAGTTGAATAATGTTAAATTATGCACACATCTTGTCTTTATCCATTCATCTGTTTGATGGACACTGGGTAGTTTCCCATATCTTGGCTGTTGTGAATAATACCTCAGTGAACATGGAGTGCAGATATCTCTTGGGCATCCTGTTTTCATTTCTTTTGGAAAACTGAGAAAGTGAGATTGCTGGATCACATGGTAGTTTTTTGAGGAACCTTCCCACTGTTTCCGTGGTGGCTGCACCAATTTACACTCCTACCAGGTGCATAGGAGTTCCTTTTTCTCCACGTTGTCTCCAATACTTCTTACCCATTGTTCTTTTATTCTTTTTTCAGGTTTTAAAGCTTTATTTGCATATTTTACAAAATGTGCATTCCAATAGTTAAAATGATGTAAACAAAATATGGCACTCTGATTAAACTGCATTTTACAGCCTATAGGACACCCTGGACCAGCTTGGTTTTTACTTTAGATTTCACTTCTGTTCCACCCAGCTTCTTTCTTCACCAACATGGAAGTTCTTTGCATCTCCCTTTCTATGTGGGAGAGGCAGGCGCCTTCATTGTCAGTAGTTCTCCATTCTTTGATGTGAAAAGGGGCAGGATGGTCATTTAAACTTGATCGAACCTCTTTACATCTTAAAAAGTTCAACAGCCACAAGAAGTAAAATAAGGCAGTGCTGTAGAATGTACGGTCCATATTGGCGGCACATGCCTTATTACGATTCACCTGCTTGCTTCTCCTGTTTAGTTGTTTCTTTTGAAGGCAGTGGATTTCTCTCGTATGTTTGTCTTCTTCAGTTTCAGCTTATTGAACTTCTCAATTACAGCCATACTGGGTTTGTCAGACATAGTTGCAGAGAAAGTGGAGCATGGCCCTCAAGCGAAGTCTGGTCTGTGCAGTAGTGCGTCTTTTTGATGGTAGCCATTCTGACATGTCAGGTGATAACTCATCATGGTTTTGATTTGCACTTCCATTAGTGATGTTGAGCATCTTTTCATGTGTCTGCTGACCATCTGTATGTCTTCTTTGGAAAACTGTCCATTTCTTTCCTCTGCCCATTTTAAAATTGGATTGTTTGTTTTGCGGAGTTGAATGAGTTCTTTATATATTTTATATATTAATCCCGTATCAGGTATGTTATTTGCATATATTTTCTCCCGTTCAGTTCATTGCCTTTTGTTTGTTGATCATTTCCTTTGCTGTGCAGAAGCTTTTTAATTTGAGCTAGTCCCACATGTTTATTTTCACTTTTGTTGCCTTTGCTTTGTCAGATCTAAAAAATCATTGCCAAGACTATCAAGGAGCTTACCTGCCTATGTTTTCTTTTAGAAGCTTATGGCTTCAGGTTTTTCATTCAAGTCTTCAATACATTTTGAGTTGATTTTGTGTTTAAGGTAGGAGTCCAGTTTTATTGTTTTGCCTGTGACTGTCCAGTTTTCCCAGCACCATTTGTTGAAAGAAACTGTCCTTTCCTTGTATATTCTTCACTCCTTTTTGAAAAATTGGTCATTAGGCAAAGGTTTATTCCTGGCCTCTCATGTCTGTTGCATTGGTCTATGGGTCTGTTTTTATGTTTGTGCCATACTGTTTGGATTACTATAGCTCTGTATAGATTTTGAAATCAGGAAGTATAATGCCTCCAGCTTTGTTCTTCTCAAGATTGCTTTGGCCATTTGGGGTTATACAAATGTTAGCATTATTCTTCTCTATTAGTGTGTAATATGCCTCTGGACTTTTGATGGAGATTGCATTGAATCTGAAGATTGCTTTGAGTAGTGTGAACTTTTTTTTAAGTTGATATATTGATATATTTTGAGAGAAAGGAAGAGGAGTTGGTGGAGGGGCAGAGAGAGGGAGAGAGAAAGAGAATCCCAAATAGACTCTTTGCTGTGAGTGCAGAGCCCGATGCAGGGTTCAACCCCAAAACTGTGAGACCATGACTTGAGCTGAAACCAAGAGACAGATGTTTAACTGACTGAGCCACCCAGGCGCCCCAGAGTAGTATGAACTTAATATTACTGTTTGCAATCCCTGAGCATGAAATCTTTCCATCTCTTTATATCTTGAGTTTCTTTCATCAGTGTTCTGTAGTTTCCAGTGCACAGATGTTTTCACCTCTTTGTTTAAATTTTTTCCTAGGTGTTTTATTCTTTTCGATACTGTTATCAGTGGTAAATCTTGAAATCAGATAGTGTGGCATCTGAATTGCTTGTTTTCCCCAGATAGTTCCAACTGGTTCTTAACCTTTTCATGTAACTTTTAGAATCAGCTTTTCAATTTCCACAAGAAAATTCTGCTGGGATTTTGATAGTGGTTTTATTGTACTATCAATTTGGGAAGAATTGGCATTTTAACAATATTGAATCTTTCTATTAGCATGATATATCTTTTCATTTACTTAAGTCTTTAAGTATTTTCATTTTTTTCTGTAATTGGAACATACATTTGCTTCACATATTTTGTTATTTTTTGTTTGCCCAGAATTCATATGTTGAAACCTTAACCCTTTTCCTTCAGAATGTGACTATATTTGTAGATAAGGCCTTCAAAGTGTTAATATGAGGCCATTAGAGTGGGTCCTCATCCATTCGGTCTGGCATATTTATACGAAGTGGAATTTGGGACACAGAAAAGGACATCATTGGTGCATGTGTACAGAGAAAACGCCAAGTGAGAACACAGCAAGAAGATGGACCTCTGGAGAGGGGCAGATGGCAGTGTAGGAGGACGCTGGGCTCATCTTGTCCTGCTGATTGCTCAGATTCCACCTACATCTGCCTGAATAACCCAGAAAACTGCCAGAAGACTAGCAAAACGGACTCTCTCGAGCCAGGCGTAGACAAGAGGCCGACAGAAGAGGGTAGGAAGGGCAGAGAGGCGGTGCGCGCTACACGGACTGGAGGGAGGGAACCAGGGTGGTGGAGGGCCAGTCCACCTGGCAAGGCAGAGCCCCCGAAGGCTGGCTTGGAAAAGCAGAGGGTTGGGGCTCTGTGAGTTCTGACAGCCTGTGGGACTTAACATCTGGAATGTTAAAAGTCAACAGCTCTGCCCTCAGAGAGCAGGGAGGGCGAGAGGACACTGGGAGGGAGAGGTGTTGAGCCCTGGAAGACAGAGCTCAGCTTGGAGGATAACAAAGGCGCCGGTTAAGCGCCATCTCCCTCTCCCATCCCCCAGTGGAAATTCCAAAGGGAACCAGTTCCCGTCACCAAATTTGCTTGTACCGCTCAAACAACCAACGCTGTGCTTCTGTGGATCTATCCCTCCCAAAGGTCTGCTTCCCTCCCGGTGCTGCAGGACCCCTCCTGCAGGGGACCACCAGTGGCAAAGCGAGCAAAGCCTACCCCTCCTACCCCTGTGCACCTTGTGGATCCACCTCGGCTAATACCCCAGATCCCATCGAAGCAGTACCACAAGCCTGGCAGTGTGCCAGTAGCCCAGACAGGGGCCACACCATTCCACAGTGAGTCCTGCCCCTGGGAGAGGGGAAGAGAAGGTATACACCAGTCTGACTGTGGCCCCAGCGGTGGGCTGGGGGCAGACATCAGGTCTGATTGCGGCCCCGCCCACCAACGCAAGTTACTCCAGACAGCACAGGGGAAGTGCCCTGCAGTTCCGTACTACCCCAGGGACTATCCAAAATGACGAAATGGAAGCATTCTCCTCAAAAGAAACTCCAAGAAGTAGCGACAGCTAACGAATTGATCAAAACCTATTTAAGCAATATAACGGAACAAGAATTTAGAATAATAGTCATAAAATTAATTGCTGGGCTTGAAAAAAGCATAGAGGACAGCAGAGAATCTATTGCTACAGAGATCAAGGGACTAAGAAATAGTCATGAGCTAAAAAATGGTGTAAATGAGGTGCAAAGTAAAATGGAGGCAGCCATAGCACGGATTGAAGAGGCAGAGGAGAGAATAGGTGAATTGGAAGGTAAAGTTATGGAAAAAGGAAGCTGAGAAGAAGATAAAAAATCCAGGAGTGTGAGGGGAGAATTAGAGAACTAAATGATGCAATCAAACGGAACAGTATCCATATAATAGGAATTCCAGAAGAGGAAGAGAGAGAGAAAGGGGCTGGAGGTGTACTTGAACAAATCATAGCTGAGAACTTCCCTGATCTGGGGAAGGAAAAAGGCATTGAAATCCAAGAGGCACAGAGAACTCCCTTCAGACCTAACTTGAATCGATCTTCTGCATGACATATCATAGTGAAACTGGCAAACTACAAGGATGAAGAGAAAATTCTGAAAGCAGCTAGGGATAAACAGGCTCTAACTTACAAAGGTAGACTCATAAGAGTAGTGACAGACCTATCTACTAAAACTTGGCAGGGCAGAAAGGAATGGCAGGAAATCTTCAATGTGATGAACAGAAAAAAAAATGTGCAGCCAAGAATCCTTTATCCAGCAAGTCTGTCATTCAGAATAGAAGGAGAGATAAAGGTCTTCCCAAACAAAAACTGAAGGAATTCATCACCACTAAACCAGCCCTACAAGAGATCCTAAGGGGGACTCTGTGAGTGAAATGTTGAAAGGACCACAAAGTACCAGAGACATCACTACAAGCATGAAACCTACAGACATCACAATGACTCTAAACCTGTATCTTTGAATAATAACACTGAATGTAAATGGACTAAATTTACCAACAAAAAGACATAGGATATCAGAATGGATAAAAAAAAAAAAACAAGACCCATCTATTTGCTGTCTAGAGGAGACTCATTTTTGACCTGAGGACACCTTCAGATTGAAAGTGAGGGGATGGAGAACTATCTATCATGCTACTGGAACTCAAAAGAAAGCTGGAGTAGCCATACTTCTATCAGACAAACTAGACTTTAAATTAAAGGCTGTAACAAGAGATGAAGAAGGGAATTATATAATAATTGTAGGGTCTATCCATTGGGAAGAGCTAATAATTATAAATGTCTGTGTGCCGAATACGGGAGCCCCCAAATATATGAAGCAATCAGAAACATAAGCAACCTTATTGATAAGAATGTGGTAATTGCAGGGGACTTTAACACCCCACTTACAACAACGGATAGATCATCTAGATACAGGATCAATAAAGAAACAAGGGCCCTGAATGATACATTGGATCAGATGGACTTGACAGATACATTTAGAACTCTGTATCCCAAAGCAACAGAATATATTTTCTTCTTGAGTGCACATGGAACATTCTCCAAGATAGATCACATACTGGGTCACAAAACAGCCCTTAACAGGTATAAAAGAATTGAGATCATACTACACACACTTTCAGACCACAATGCTATGAAACTTGAAATCAACCACAGGAAAAAGTCTGGAAAACCTCCAAAAGCATGGAGGTTTCAAGAACACCCTACTAAAGAATGAATAGGCCGACCAGGCAATTAGAGAAGAAATTTAAAAATATATGGAAAGAAATAAAAATGACAATACAAGAATCCAAACGCTTTGGGATACAGCAAACGCAGTCCTGAGAGGAAAACACATTGCAATCCAGGCCTAACTCAAGAAACAAGAAAAATCCCAAATACAGAATCTAACAGCACACCTAAAAGAAATAGAAGCAGAACAGCAAAGACACCCCAAACCCAGCAGAAGAAGAGAAATAATAAAGATCAGAGCAGAAATAAACAATATAGAATCTAAAATAACTGTAGAGCAGATCAATGAAACCAAGAGTTGGTTTTTTGAAAAAATAAAATTTATAAACCTCTAGCCAGCATTCTCAAAAAGAAAAGGGAGATGACCCAAATAGATAAAATCATGAATGAAAATGGAATTATTATAACCAATTCCTCAGAAATACAAGCAATTATCAGGAAATACTATGAAAAATTATATGCCAACAAACTGGACAACCTGGAAGAAATGGACAAATTCCTAAGTACCCACACACTTCCAAAACTCAAACAGGAAGAAATAGAAAACTTGAACAGACCCATAACCAACGAAGAAGTTGAATCAGTTATCAAAAATCTCCCAACATATAAGAGTCCAGGACCAGATGGCTTCCCTGGGGAATTCTACCAGACATTTAAAGCAGATATAATACCTATCCTTCTCAAGCTGTTCCAAAAAATAGAAAGGGAAGGAAAGCTTCCAGACTCATTCTATGAAGCCAGTATTACTTTGATTCCTAAACCAGACAGAGACCCAGCAAAAAAAAGAGAACTACAGGTCAATATCCCTGATGAATATGGATGCAGAAATTCTCAGTAAGATACTAGCAAATCGAATTCAAGAGCATATAAAAAGAATTATTCACCATGATCAAGTGGGATTCATTCCTGGGCTGCAGGGCTGGTTCAACATTTGCAGATCAATCAGTGTGATCCATCACATTAATAAAAGAAAAGAACCATATGATCCTGTCAATTGATGCAGAAAAAGCATTTGACAAAATACAGCATCCTTTCTTAATAAAAACCCTTGAGAAAGTCCGAATAGAAGGAACATACTTAAACATCATAAAAGCCATTTATGAAAAGCTCACAGCTAATATCATCCTCAATGGGGAAAAACTGACAGCTTTCCCCCTGAGATCAGGAACACAACAGGGATGTCCACTCTCACCGCTGTTGTTTAACATAGTGTTGGAAGTTCTAGCATCAGCAATCAGACAACAAAAGGAAATCAAAGGCATCAAAATTGGCAAAGATGAAGTCAAGCTTTCCCTTTTCGCAGACGACATGATATTATACATGAAAAACCCGATAGACTCCACCAAAAGTCTGCTAGAACTGATACATGAATTCAGCAAAGTTGCAGGATACAAAATTAATGTATAGAAATCAGTTGCATTCTTATACACTAATAGTGAAGCAACAGAAAGACAAAGAAACTGATCCCATTCATAACTGTACCAAGAATCATAAAATACCTAGGAACAAACCTAACCCAAGATGTAGAGGATCTGTATGTTGAAAACTATAGAAAGCTTATGAAGGAAATTGAAGAAGATATAAAGAAATGGAAAAACATTCTGTGCTCATGGATTGGAAGAATAAATATTGTTAAAATACTACCAAAGTGATCTACACATTCAATGTAATCCCAGTCAAAATTGCACCAGCATTTTTCTCGAAGCTAGAACAAGCAATCCTAAAATTTGTGTGGAACCACAAAAGGCCCCGAATAGCCAAAGTAATATTGAAGAAGGAAGACCAAAGTGGGAGGCATCACAGTCCCAGGCTTTAGCCTCTACTACAAAGCTGTAATCGTCAAGACAGCATGGTATTGCCACGAAAACAGACACGTAAGACCAATGGAATAGAATAGAGACCCCGGAATTGGACCCACAAAAGTATGGCCAACTCATCTTTGACAAAGCAGGAAAGAATATCCAATGGATAAAAGACAGTCTCTTTAACAAATGGTGCTGGGAGAACTGGACAGCAACATGCAGAAGGTTGAAACTAGATGACTTTCTTAAACCATTCACAAAAATAAACTCAAAATGGGTAAAGGACCTGAATATGAGAAAGGAAGCCATCAAAACCCTAGAGGAGAAAACAAGAAAAGACCTTTCTGACCTCAGCTGCAGCAATTTCTTACTTGACACATCCCCAAAGGCAAGGGAATTAAAAGCAAAAATGAACTATTGGGACCTTATGAAGATAAAAAGCTTCTGCACAGCAAAGGAAACAGCAAAACTAAAAGGCAACCAATGGAATGGGAAAAGATATTTGCAAAAGACATATCAGACAAAGGGCTAGTATCCAAAATCTATAAAGAACTCACCAAACTCCACACCTGAAAAACAAATAATCCCGTGAAGAAATGGGCAGAAAACATGAATAGACTTCTCTAAAGAAGACATCCAGATGGTCAACAGGCACTTGAAAAGATGCTCAACGTCACTCCTCATCAGGGAAATACAAATCAAAACCACACTGAGATACCACCTCACACCAGTCAGAGTGGCTAAAATGAACAAGTCAGGAGACTATAGATGCTGGCAAGGATGTGGAGAAACGGGAACCCTCTTGCACTGTTGGTGGGAATGCAAACTGGTGCAGCCACTCTGGAAAACACTGTGGAGGTTCCTCAAAAAGTTAAAAATAGACCTACCCTATGACCCAGCAATAGCACTGCTAGTAATTTACCCAAGGGATACAGGAGTGCTGATGCATAGGGGCACTTGTACCGCAATGTTTATAGCAGCACTTTCAACAATAGCCAAATTATGGAAAGAGCCTAAATGTCCATCAACTGATGAATGGATAAAGTAATTGTGGTTTATATGCACAATGAGATACTACTTGGCAATGAGAAAGAATGAAATATGGCCTTTTGTAGCAATGTGGTTGGAACTGGAGAGTGTTATGCTAGGTGAAATAAGTCATACAGAGAAAGATAGATACCATATGTCTTCACTCTTACGTGGATTCTGAGAAAGTGAACAGAAGACCATGGGGGAAGGGAAGGGGAAAAAAAGGGAGGGAGTGAGGCAGACCATAAGAGACTTAAAAACTGAGAATAAACTGAGGGTTGATGGGGGGGAGGGGGGGAGGGGAAAGTGGGTGATGGGCATTGAGGAGGGTACCTGTTGGGATGAGCACTGGGTGTTGTATGGAAACCAATTTGACAATAAATATCCAAAAAAAAAAAAAAAAAAAGAAGAAAGAAAATACATTGGTAAGCAAACAAAAGAAGATGATGGATGTCTGCAAGCCTAGGAGAGAGGCCTCAGATAAAGCAAATTATGCCAACACCTTGATCTTGGACCTGTTAGCTTCCAGAACTGGGATAGAACAAATTTCTGTTAGAACTATCCATGAAGTCCATGGAATTATGTTATGGCAGCCCTAGCAACCAAACACAGCTTTTGGTACCAGGAAGGGAGGTGTTGCGGTAACAAATATGTGGTAGCAGCTTTAGAACTGGATAATGAGTAGAGAGGGAAAAGACTTTTGTGGCAAGGTGATCTTGTTATAAAGTCGCAAAGAACATGGCTGAATTGTTTTCTAATGTGGAACTTATAAGTGATGAACTTGGATATTTAATGGAGATTTCTAAGCAGACTGTTCAAGACATGGTCTTGTTTTTTCCTAATTGCCTATAGTAAAATGCAAGAAAAGAAATACGTTTTTAAGAAGGACTTCTTAAGCAAAATGGAAACCAAAGTTAAAGATTTGGAAAATGCTCAGCCTATCCTTATTGCAAAATATGGAAAAGCGTGTTAGAGAAAACCCAGGGTGTTGTGCACAAAACACTTGAGAGAAGGATTAAGGTTGTGACTCTTGGGTCTAATCCACCATCTCAGCAGAATCCAGGAATGGAAATGGGGCTATACCAGCTGAAGTGTTGCCAGCTTGAACTAAAAAGGGCAGAGTCAGGACAAAATGAAGAAAACTCCTTGCAGTTACGGGATACTAAGGGGCAGGAGAGTAGAGCCAGCTACCTGGGAGTGTGCTTTATTCTTCAAGAAAAGGGGAAAGAATAACCCCGAAGGCTCTTCTGAGATCAATAGAGGTGCCACTACCAATCAATCTCAGAAGGCTATTCTGAGATCAATAGAGGTGCATGTGTTTTGGAGGCTGAACCTCCTCCTGGATTTCTGAGAGCGGTGCCACTTCCTCAGTTTCAGTGGGTCCGGAACCACGGACCCACTACTACCCAGAACCTAGGTGGCAGGAGTATAGGTAGTCTTAGTTTATTAAGTATGGTAATTACTGTAGGTTTTTCCTACATGTTATTTCCCAGGTTGAGGAGGTACTCTTTTATTCCCAGTTAACTGTTTTTTTATGTGTCATGAGTATTTGTAGCATTTTATATAACGCTTTTGCTGCATCTATTGTAATCATACAGTTTTTTCTTCTTTATTCTGTTAATATGATGAATTACATTGATTGTTGAATGTTAAACTAGCCTTGCATTCCTTTTTTTTTTTTTAAACTTTATTTTTTTTGAGACACAGAGACATAGTGTGAGCAGGGGAGGGGCAGAGAGAGAAGGAGACACAGAATCCGAAGCAGGCTCCAGGCTCTGAGCTGTTAGCACAGAGCCTGATGCAGGGCTCGAACCCATGAACCATGAGACCATGACCTGAGCCGAAGTCAGATGCTCAACCGACTGAGCTACCCAGATGCCCCTAGCCTTGTATTCCTAACACAAACCTTGTTTGTTCATGATATATTATCCTTTTATATTGTTGGATTTATTGGCTAATTTTTTTGTTGAGGATTTTTGTATTTATGTTCACACAGGATACTGGTTTATACTTTTTTCTTGTTACGTGTTTACTCATGATATCAGGGAAAGGCTAGCCTCATAAAATGAATTGGAAAATGTTTCCCCCTTCTCTGTTTGATGAGATAATTTGTAAACAGTTGATACTATTTCTGTCTTACAGAAGTTGGAATTTACCAGTGAAGCCATCTGTGCCTGGAATATATTGAAAGATTTTCAGACTGTATTTAATTTTTACAGGACTGTTTACAGTATCAGTTTGTTCTTGCATGAGCTTTATAAGATTAAGTATGTTAAGGAATTTGTTCCTTTTATCCAAGGTGTTGAATATGTAGAAATACAGTTGTTCCTAACATTTCCGTATCCTTCAGATGACTTAGGATCCATAATGATATCTCATATTCATTTATTATCTTGCACTTTCAGGTCTAGAATTTATGTTTGAGTTCTTTTTATAATCTGTCTCTTCATTGGTGTTTTCTATTTGTTGTGACATCATTATTCTGGTTTCCTTTAGCTCTTTCTCCATGGTTCTTATCAGCTTTCTGAGCAAATTTGAGACATTAAGAAAATTTTTTTCTTTTATAGTAAGCCCAGTGCCTTGCTTCCTCCTGAACTGTGTCTGCTAATTTCATCTGTGCATGGGCCAGGCTTCCTTGATTCCTTGCATAGATTAAATGGTCCTGCTATTGTAATCAGACAAAGGAAGTATAAGAAATTAAAACTACAGACATGTATATTCATTAACATAGATGCAAAAATCCTTAACAAATATTACAGTGAAATAGTATGATATGTAAGAAGGATAATACACTATAACCAAATGCATTTACCTTATGAATGCAAAAATGGTTTACCAGTCAATTCTGTTAATTATATTCATGGAATAAAGGAGAAAAAGTCTATGATCTCAGTAGAAGAGAAAAAATTTCTCACAAAATCAACAGTTATTGATGATAAAAACTCTTAAGTGGGGAATAAAAGAGGGTCTCTTCAACCTGGTGTAAGGGACGTCTAGGAAAAACCTAAAGGTATTATCATACTTAATTTGAAAAACACTGAAGGCTTTCCCTGTAAGGTACAGAATAGTTCAAGAAATGCCTTTTTTCATCACTTCTATTCAGGTTCATAGTGTGAATGCTCTAGCTTCTGCAACAAAACAAGAAAAATAAAGACAAGATTGGAAAGAAAAAGTAAAACTAGCTTTATTTGCAGATGAAGTGATGAGTCATGCAGAAGGCCTAAGGAATGTAGAAAACTACCATTAGTAATAGTAAGCAAGGTTAATAAGTTTGCAAGATACATTATCAATGTAAATAGTCATTTCTAAAAATGAAATGAAAATTATTCCATTCATAACATTAAAAAGGCTAAATTCTTAAAAAAACTTTTAAGTTTATTTTGAGAGTTTATTTGAGTTATTTATTAATTATACATCAAATGTCGGACACCAGGGGTGCCTGGGTGGCTCGGTCACTTAAGCATTTAACTCTTGATTTGTGCTCAGGTCATGATCTCATGGTTGAGATTGAGCCCCACATGGGGCTCCATGCTAACAGTGTAGAGCCTGCTTGGGATTTACTCTCTCCCCCTCTCTCTCTTTGCTCCTTCCCTGCTTGCGTGTGCTCTTTTTCATAATAAATAAATAAACTTTGGGGAAAAAAAAGAGTTGGACACTGAACCGACTGAGCCACCTAGGTGCCCCACAGAAAAATTTAACAAAAGAAGTACAAGACCTGTAAACCTAAAACTGCAAAACATTTCTGAAAAAAAAAAAAAATTAAAGCCTAAACAGTAGAATGATAGGCATAGTCAAGGATTGGAGGCCTGACCTTGTTAAGACGGCAGTTTTCTCCAAACTTAGAGATTTCTCATATCCTCAATCAGAATACCAGATATCTCTTCCAGAAATTAACAAGCTAATTATAAAGTATATGTGGAATGTAAAGGGCACATATTAGCGAAAACAATTTTATTTACTATTATTTTTAATTTTAACTCCAGTATAGTTAACATACAGCATTATATTTGTTCTGGTGTAAAATTCAGTGATTCAACACTAGTGCTCATCAAGATATGTGTACTCTTAACCTCCTTCACCTATTTCCCCCATCCCCATTCCCCCCGCTTTAACCATCTGTTTGTTCTCTGTAGGTAAGAGTCTGCTGTTTGGTTTGTCTTGTTTTTCCTTTGTACATTTGTTTCTTAAATTCCACATGTGAGTGAAATCATTTGGTATTTGTCTTTTTCTGGCTTATTTCACTTAGCACTATACTCTCTAGATCTAGTCATGTTGCTACAAATGGCAAGATTTCATTCTCTTTTTATGGTTAAATAATATTGCACTGCATATATATACCACAGGGCTGCTTCCATAATTTTAGCCAAAACAATTTTTGGATCAGAATAATGTTGAGGTTTTTTAATGGTTGATTTCAAGGATTATTTTATAGCTACTTTATTAAACAAAGTGCCATTTTCATATGAGAATAGACATACAGATCAATGAAGGAGAATAATGTTTGGACATAAATCCACAATATAATCCACAGTTAATATATGTTTGATTTCATACAAAGATGCCAACCTAATAAATAAGTAGGGGGAAATATGGTAGACATTTCAATAAATGGTTTGGAAATAACTAGATTTCCAAGTGGGAAAGAAAATAATGTATATGGGATTTAATGTGAAATGGAACATTGACATAAATGTAAATGCCCAAAGGTATAGAGTTTGTTTAACATATAAGAGAAAGTCTTTTAAGTGTTTGTGGTAGGTGAAGATATCTTGGGATAAAAAGTGCAAAGAAAAATAAATTGATGAAAATTAAAATGTTCTACTTTTTGAAAGACAGCTGTTAAAAATGAAAAAGGTAAGCCATGGAATTGAGAAAAATATTTGTAACACATATAATGTACATAATACTTCATCTAAAATATATAGGGAGATGAACAGCCCATAAAAAATGAGAAGAAACGTGAAAAATTAAACGTGGTTAATTTTATTACTCATCAGGAAAATGCAAAACAAAGCCATTTGATCACTAATACAGATGTAAAAAATTTCAGAACATTCAGAATTGAAATTAGGACTGCATAGTTGTTGCTTTTGGGGGTAGTGATTCATGCCTAATTATTGTGAGGAGCATGATGGAAGTTTCTGCATGATTGTAATGTTTTATTCCTGGATGGGAATTTTGGGTGCATGGATGTGTTTTCTTTATGAAACCTTAACCTTATATAGTACTTAGTTATGTACTCCTAGGGAGTAGGATATGTTTCAATAAAAATGTTTTCCCCAAATGAATAGGATTCAGAGAAGAACAAACCAGTTCATGAACCTGTGATATGATATATAACTATAACTCGTTTTTGAAATTCTAATTAAAACTATGGTGAAATTTCCAGGAAGATTGCCAAAATTTTATTTTATTAAAAAAAATTTTTTTTTAATGTTTATTTATTTTTGAGACAGAGAGAGACAGAGCATGAATGGGGGAGGGTCAGAGAGAGAGGGAGACATAGAATCAGAAGCAGGCTCCAGGCTCTGAGCTGTCGACCCAGAGCCGACGCGGGGCTCAAACTCGTGGACCATGAGATCATGACCTGAGCCGAAGTCGGACACTTAACCTACCGAGCCACCCAGGCGCCCCGATTGCCAAAATTTTAAATGTTTGAAAACACTAAGAATTTGTGAGGCCACGGAGCCATACCAGATCTAACCTGCTGATGTTAGTTTCATGTGTCACAACTACTTGTGAAAACAGATTGGTAACACTTAGTAAAGTGAATATATGCAGTTCTACTCTTTGATATATACACCGTGGAAAATCTTACACATGAGTATCTGGAGGCATGTTCAAGGAGGCTCATGGTGGCACTGTGAGTAAAAGCAACATATCTATAAACAGTACACATATATATCAACAGTGTAGTGGACAATTAAGTAGTCATTTATCAGTGTAATATAGTATAGCAGTGAGAATGAATGAACTACCAATATGGATAAAATTTAAAGATTGTTTTATTGAAGAATGTCACAAGAACATATGTGATATTATTTCCTTTTCGTACAGTTTAGAAAGAAGTTGACAAACAGTGTTATATTTAGAGAATCTTTCATAGAAGGTTGAAAACAAGTAACTAAAAGTGAAATCATGATCAGTTGTAGGGAACATAATCAAGGAGGATCACAAAAGATATTTCTGTAGTACCGCTTAATTTTTTGGCCTGGGTAGAAGATTCAGGGATGTCTTTTATTGTTATTTTATTAAACTGTATTATATGTTTTTGTGTGCTGTATTTTCATAGCAGTAAAAAAGCCAATTTAATGATCTTTCAAAAATTTAAAACTGCAAGTTTCTCAACTCTGTAGGTAGGTTTAAGATATGAAGAACGGTTTTTTTCCCATGGATGTTCTGAGATGTATTTATTTAGTGATAGGTTGAATTAACATTGTATCTAAGATCTTTTTCTACTCAAAGCCTGTCAACAAGAAAATTAATGTAATAGTTCGACCCTTTATATTTAGCCTTGAAATTGTAAAACCACATCTTTAAACCAAATTTTATTATTTACTTTTCTAATTCAGACTAGGTTTTTTTCTTAATTAATTCGAAGGGAGATTTATTTATTTCTTTAGGTAAAAATTGTCTTAGGACTTTGAATAAAAATCTTTGTGCTAATTAACAGTGAATTACTTTTCTTCCAGATTCAAAGGTCGACTTCTTTGGGAACATCACAGATTTCACAGAAAGTGCTTCCTCTCCTGGAACTTCCATGTGTCGAAGATGGTAAAATACAACTGCTTTAGGAAGTTTTTCTTATTAAAATGTGTTAGGAATATAATTTTCATTTGAGACCATATTAAAAATTTCAAACAATAGCAGATATTTATGTATTTTTTGGAAATTTCACTAAAATTCCTTTAAACACTAGAACTTGGGTGTTCCTTAAAGTTGCTTTTGCCGTGGGGTTTTTTGGTATGTAAAATTTAAACTTGTAATCTCAAAGTCTACTAGTAAGTTAATCTTTTTATCTTCCTTTGAGCTAGGAGCCCTAGTGAAGCTGTTGATATCTAATTTATGATATTACTTAATTATTTAGAGCGTTTTGTTATAGTAAAATTTTAGTTTTATATTTTCCTTTTTTGTTACTAAACAAAAAAATCAAGACTTAATACCTACTACATTCACATATGAAAACTGGTAAATATTTTGATAACAGATATCTGCTTTTTCTTGGCCACATTGGAAAGAAAAGCAAATGTATTTCTCTGTTTTTAAGGCTTTAAAAGTTGCTAAATGGTAAGTAACTGAAGTTGCCGTTTTAATCCTTGGTTTTCTAAAAGAATGTTTTTCTTTGTGGTAAATGGGGCAGGGAGGAGCTATTTTTGAGATATTCTGCCCTAAATTCAGTCTTGGGTTGTTCGGGACATACTTCAGGTGGTTTTAGTTTTCTTTAAATCTTCTTTTAATAGTTTTACTAGTTTTGGAGTTGTTTTTAATGGCAAATTCTAGAAATTTTTTATCATATATATGTGTCCACACACACACACACACACACACACACACACACACACATGAATTCAATAGTGATTGATTTCAGTTTCTTCATCCAAATCTCAGGGCCTGCTGTGTGCTTTTAATATTGTAGATTTTATAACTAAGTCCTGTTTCGTTAACCAGATATAGTGAGCATCTTAGTGTGTTTGTTTGAAAATTCATTATGTGTGTAATCATTGGCATTTGCTATAAAATTTTCTTTTGAAATTTTTACATAGACTAATAACTTTAAAAGGTGATGTTCATTAAGCTAAAGATGAATTTTATATTTTCTGTACTTTTTTTGGTCAAAAATGGTATTCTTTCAGACAAAATCTCTATGTTCTTTACATTCAGTTTTTGAAATGTTTAGACCCTGGAACATTTAGACCCTTAATATATTAGCATTCATATTTATTTCAAAAAATTATAAAAATGTTGCTAAATCAATCATTTTGATTATTGACTTAGTGTTCTGTAATGTTTAGATTCAGAGGAAGAATTTTTTGATGCACTGTGTAGTCCCTTGGAAGAGCCTCCTCAGTCTCCCACTGGAGTTAAAAGTGGTCAACAGAAAAAGTTTCAAAAGCCAGATTATACAAAAAATATGATTCAGTATAAAATAAGATTTGAAGTGCCA
The DNA here is from genome assembly GCF_023721935.1 of Panthera uncia. Classification (NCBI taxonomy): domain Eukaryota; kingdom Metazoa; phylum Chordata; class Mammalia; order Carnivora; family Felidae; genus Panthera; species Panthera uncia. The sequence continues at coordinate 18,236,520 of NC_064807.1, forward strand.
GAGGTATGTACATGGTAAAATTAACATGGCTTATTTAAGTTCGTCATTTCTGCTATTCACATATTACTAATATGCATTCTGTTTTCATCCTATGTAAGCTGAATCCAGATGTTGCTATGTGACTTTTCCTTCACTTTTTTTGAAGATAATTTTCCTAATCAAAAGTTAGGGGTTTAGGTTAGATATTATGGTTATCAGTGTACATTTATTAAAGATAATTATTTGTATAGCATAAGTATGTTTGTATATGTGTATGTAAAATATCCCCTGAATTTTAACTATATATCATGTATATACCTTACATATTCATATATAATCACCATCAACATAAACAGTTTTTTGTTTTAGGTGGTGGTAATTCCCTTTTTTCTTTCTTCTCCAGGTTTTGATTCAGTTTTATCACCTTGTTGGAGATTGTGAACTACCCGTGGTAGAAATTGATGTTTTAGGACTGGGCACAGATGTTGAGCTTAGAACATTTGATTTGAAAGCAAATGCCTTTTTGAAAGAGTTCTGCTTAAAATGCCCAGAATACTTTGGTAAGTGTCTCATTTTTTTTAAATAAATAAATTAACTTTATTGTTTGACTCCCTACTGGAGAGTTTTAAATTCTCTAGGCTTTAAATCAGTATGTTTGTTAAAATATTCTCCAAGAAATTCTATGTTATGAGTTAGTCTTCAGTTTTTATCTTGTACTTGGGAATCTAGAGAGGTAGATCAAAGAGAAAATGAAGATAATTTTTTTTCATTAAGGAAAATAAAATAGTCCTGGTTTAATTTTAAATCTACCTAATCTACCTACTACAATGCTGAATTAATTTCTTGTTGGTAATGTAACAGTTTACCACAGACTTAGTGTCTTACAACAACAGAATTTTATTATCTTAAAATTCTATTAATCAGAAGTCTGACATAAGTCTCAACAGGTAAAAATCAGGGTGCCAATAGGAGTTCCTTTTTGGAGGCTCTAGGGGAGGATACATTTCCTTGCTCATTTGGTTGTTGGCAAAATTTGTTTCTATGTGGTTTAAATATGTTTCCTTCTGCCTATTAGGTGAGGGCTAGCCTCGACCTCCTGTGGGCCTCTCTAGTACACGCACACAGTTCCCTATATCTCAGAACCAGAACAGGGTGGTAGATCGTTCTCATGTTGTGTTTATAGCTTCAGTCCAGGATAATGTTCTCTTTACCTTAATCACCTTTGCAGAGTCTTTATTGCTGTATAAGGTAATGTATTCTCAGGTTTTAGGGAAACATAGCATGGACATCCTTGGGCAGCAGGACATAGCATTATTTTGTCTAACATAAACATTTTATTTCCAGAATCATAATGGATAAATTATATAATACATTGGATATTTCCATTTATTGTCTTAGGCATTTAAGAGAGGGTGTTATATATATTTCTTCCTTTACATTTTTAGGTTTATTTTTGTAAGATAATTCTCAATGGTTGATGGAATGATTAAGGAAAATGATTTATTTCCATTGTGAGTGCCTTTTATTTCTTTTTCTTGTGTAATTGCTCTGGCTAGGACTTCTAGTACTATATTGAATAAAGGTGATTAGAGTGGACATCCTTGTCTTGTTTCTGATTTTAGAGTAAAAGCTTTCAGCTTTCCATCATTAAATATATTAGCTGTGGGCTTATTATATGTGGTCCTTATTATGTTGAGGTATGTTCTCTCTATACTCACTTTGTTGAAAGTTTTTATATAAATTTTGTCAAATGCTTTTATTCTTTCATTGAGATCATATGATTTTTCTCCTTCATTTTGTTAATGTGGTATATCACATTGACGGATTTCTGGATTTTGAACCATCCTTGGAATAAATCCTACTTGATTATTGTGTAAGATCCTTTTAATGTATTGTTGAATTTGTTTTGCTTATACTTTGTTGAGGATCTTTGCATCTATGTTCATCTAAAATATTGGCCTGTAATAATATTTTCTTGTGGTAAATTTGTCTGGATTTGTTGCCAGGGCAATGCTGGACTTGTAAAAGGAGTTTGGAAGTGTTTCCTCCTATTTCTTTTGACGTGTTTCTTCAGAAAGATTAGTATTAATACTTTGTTTAATGTTTGGTAATATTCATGTGTTAAGCTGTCTGGTTTGTTTGGAGGTTTTTTAATGTTTGTTTATTTATTTTGAGAGAGAGCATGTGTGCATGTGGGGGAAGGGCAGAGAGGGGGGAGAGAAAGAATCCCAAGCAGGCTCCACACTGTCAGCACAGAGCCGAATGCAGGGCTTGATCCCATGAACTGTGAGATCATGATCTGAGCTGAAATCAAGAATTGGATGCTTAACTGACAGAGCCACCAGGCAACCCTGTTCAGAGGTTATTGATTAATGATTCCGTTTTTTGTTTTTTTGTTTTTACAAGTAATTGGTCTTAGTATTTTCTATTTCTTCATTATTAAGTATAGGAAGTTTTATTAAGTCTCTGAGTTTATTTCTTTTCAGATGTCCAATTGTTAGTGTTAGGGTTTTTCTTAGTAGTCTCTTATGATCCTTTGTATTTCTTTGGTTATCATTTATTTGTCATGTCTCCTTTTTCATCTCTGATTTTATTTGAGCCCTCTCTCTTTTTTTTTTTTTTTTTTTTTTGTTGAGTCTAAAGGTTTGTGAATATGGTTATCTCTTTAAGAAACCAGCACTTAGTTTTATTGATTTTTTCAGTTGTTTTTTTAAGTCTCTATTTTCTTTATTTCTGCTCTTTTATTTCCTTCTAATTTGGGGTTTCATTTGTTCTTCATCTGGTTCCTTGAGGTGTAAAGTTAGATTGTTTATTTGAATATTTTCTTGTTACTAAAGGTTTTTGCTGTGCTCTGTATTGCTGTGCTCTGCCCTCTTAGAAACACTTTGGCTGCATTTCATAAACTTTAGTATGTTGTATTTTATGTTCTCATTGGTCTTAAGGTATTTTTTAAAATTTTTATTTGGATTTATTGACCCAGTAAAAAATGTTAATATCTGCAGTAATTCTTTTTTGACCCAAGTAGTAAAACTGTAACTGTTTACAGATGACATGGTATCACATCTAGAAAACCTTAAAGGTTCCACCAAAAAAAACGGCTACAACTAATCAATAAATTCAGTGATGTTGTAGGATAGAAAAACACAAAATTCTGTTCGGTTTCTATATACTATGAGAAAAAGAAGTTAGGAACACAGTCCCATTTGTTAACAAACTGGAATGAATGATGACTTTCTGAAAAGAAAATTTACTCAAATGAAAAAATAAAACAATCCCATTTGCAATTCCATCAAAAAGAATGAAACACATAAGAATAACTTTAAGAAGGTGACAGATGTGTATACTGAAAACTGTAAGACAGTGATGAAAGAAATTAAAACAAATGAATGGAAAGATAGTCCATCCTTATGGCTTAGAATTATTAATACAATTAAAGTGTTCATACTATTCAGAGCAATCTACAGATTCAATACAATCCCTATCAAAACTCCAGTGTCATTTTCACAGAAATAGAAAAAAGAATTCTAAATTTGTCAGCCACCACAAAACACCCCAAATACCCAAAGCATCCTTGAGAAAGAAGAACAAAACTGGAGGCATGATGTTCCTTGATTTCAAAATATATTACAAAGCTATCTGTGGTACTGACGCAAAACAAAACTTTATGGTACCAACATAAAAGCAGACTCATCAATCAATGGAACCAAAAAGCACCTAGAAACAGACCCATTAACATATGGTCCATTACTTTATGACAGAGGAGTCAAGAACATAAAATGAAGAAAGGATAGTTTCTTCAATAAATGGTGCTATGAAAACTGGACAGCCACATGCAAAAGAATGAAACTGCTATCTTATACCATACACAGAAATTAACTGAAGATAGTTGAAGACTTGAATAAAAAACCTGAAACCATAAAACTCCTAGAAGAAAATGTAGGCAGTAAGTCCTGTGTTGATTTTTTTGGATCTGACTCCAAAAGCAAAGGCAACAATAAACAAGTAGGAATACATTAAGCCAAAAAGCTTCTCCACAGCCAAGGAATCCACCAACAAATTGAAAAAGCAGCTGACTGGATGGGAGAAGATACATGCTAATCACATATCTGATCAGTGGTTAATACCCAAAATATATAAAGAATTCTTGCAACTCAATAACCAAAACCCAATTCAGTTTAAAAAATGGACAGAGGATCTAAAAAACATTTTTCTCAAAGAAGACATACAGATGGTTAACAGGTACATGAAAAGATACTGAATATTGCTGATTGTCAGGGAAATGCCACTTAAAACCACAGTGAGATATGACGTCACACCTGTCAGTATGGCTGCCATCAAAAAAACCCCAAGAAATAACAAGTGTTGGCAAGGATGTGGAGAAAAGTAAATCCTTGTGCACTACCAATTAGTGCAGACATTATGGAAGATCACATGTACATTCCTCAAAAAATCTAAAATAGAGTATCATATGATCTCGCAATTCCACTTCTGAGTATTTACCCAAAGAAAATGAAAACACTAACTCAAAAAGAGAAAGGTACCCGATGCTCACTGCAGCCCTATGTACAATAGCCAAGATATGGAAACAGCCTAAGTTCAATCAATGAATGAGTGCATAAAGAAGATCCTATTTACATACATACACAGATACACAATGAAATTCTATTCAGCTATAAAAAGGAATGAAATCTTGCCATTTGTGACAACATGGGTGGACCTTGAGGGCCTTATGCTAAGTGAAATAAGTCCGAGAAAGACAAATACCATCTGATCTCACTTATATGTGGAATCTTTACAAACAATCCAAGTTGATAGGTACATAGAACAGATTAGTGGTTGTCAGAGGTGGGGGTGGGGTGGCGTGGTAGTTGGCATGGGTGAAGGGGGTCCAAAAGATGTAAACTTGTAGTTAGAAAATCAGTAGGATGCAAAGTATAGCATAGTGGCTATAGTTAACAATACCTAATTGCCTATTTGAGAGCTGCTAAGATAATCTTGAAAGTCCTCATTACAAGAAAAAAATTGTAATTACGTATGAGGACAGATGTTAACTAGAATTACAGATATTGAATCATTATATTTTATACCTGAGACTAATGCGTTGTTCTATGTGAATTATACCCTGTTTATGAAAGAGAAATGATTGGGGTGTCAGGGTGGCTCAGTCAGTTGAGTGTCCAACTCTTGATTTTGGCTCAGATCATGATCCCAGGATCGTGGGATTGAGCCCCACATTGGGCTCTATGCTGATCATGGAGCCTGCTTAAGATTCTCTGTCTCCCGCTGCCCCTCTCCCTCGCTCACACACACACACACACACTCTCTCTCTCTCTCTCTCTCTCTCAAAAAAATTTTTGTTTCAACTAAAAAAAATTTAGGTTAATTTTAATTTTATAAAACTTCTTTATAGCAGAAGAACATCATATGAGTAGAAATTACAGTAAATTTTAATAGACTATTTTTAGAGCAGTTTTTGAATCACAGTACAGTCAGCAGATGGTATATGGATTTCCTCAGGTACTTTTCACATGCTAAACCTCTCCCATTATAAACATCCTCCACCAGAGGAATTTGTTGCAGTTGATGAACTTACATTGATGTAGTACAAAGTCCATAGTTTATATCAGGGTTCAACTTGGTGCTGTGCATTCTGAGGGTTTTGGACACATATATAACGACATGTATCCAGCATTATATTATCATACGCGGTTCCACTACTCTAAAAATCCTCTGTGTTCCACCTATTCATCCTTTTCTGTCCTCCCCCTTCTCCTGGCAACCACCAAGCTTTTAACTGTTTCCATATTTTATCCTTTTCCCCAAATGTCACATCCCTGGGATCATACTAGATTTTGCTTTTCAGACTGACTTTTTTTTCAGTTACTAATATGTATTTAAGTTACTATTTCCATAACCTTTCATTACTTGATAGCTCACTTCTTTTCAGTGCTGAGTAATGTTCCATTGTATGATGTACCACAGTTTATTTTTCCATTCACTTAATAAAGGACATCTTGGTTAACACATAAGTTTTTAGAGTTCTGAATAAAGGTGCAATAAACATCTGTATGAAGATTTTTGTGTGGGCATAAGTTTTCAACTGCTCTAGATAAATACCACGGAACACATTTGTTGGGTCATATGGTTTAAGAGTATGTTTTGTGAGAAACAATACAGCTCTCTTCCAAAGTGACTTATACCATTTAGCATTCCCATCTGCAAAGAATGAGAGTTTCTGTTGCTTCATATCTTCACCTGGTGTTACTCTCTTTGATTTTGAGCATTCCAGTAAGGTATGAAATGGGCAGCTCAGCGGTTTTTTTGTTTGTTTAAAGATTTTTTTTTTTACATTTTAATTTTAGAGAGAGAGAGAGAGAGAGAGAGAGAGAGAGCGCGCGCGCGCGCGCGCACAAGTGGGGGAGGGGCAAAGAGCAAGGGAGACACAGAATCCGAAGCAGGCTCCAGGCTCTGAGTTGTCAGCACAGCCCAGTGCAGGGCTCAAACCCCACAAACCATGAGATCATGGCCTGAACCAAAGTGGAAGTCAGATGTTTGACTGAGCCAACCAGGCGCCTGTATTTGTTTTTGTTTTGCAGTTCCTTAAAGACATGTGTAAAGCATCTTTTCCTATGTTGATTTTGCTTCTGCGTGTCTTCTTTGGTGAGGTCTCTCTTAAGGTCTTTGGTCTATTGGGTTTTTTTTTTTTATTTATTTTTATTAAAAAAAATTTTTTTTTTAACGTTTATTTATTTTTGAGACAGAGAGAGACAGAGCATGAACGGGGGAGGGTCACAGAGAGAGGGAGACACAGAATCTGAAACAGGCTCCAGGCTCTGAGCGGTCGGCACAGAGCCCGCCACGGGGCTCGAACCCACGGACCGTGAGATCATGACCTGAGTCGAAGTCAGACGCTTAACCGACCGAGCCACCCAGGCGCCCCTGTGGTCTATTGTTTTAATGGTGTTTGTTTTTTCTTGATTAATTTTAAGAGTTACTTACTAACAGTCCCTTATCATATGTATCTTTTGCAAATGTTTTCTCCTCATCTATGGCTAGTTTTTTTCATTTTACTGACATTGTCCTTAGCAGAACAGAATATTTTAATGAAGTCCTTTATGAGGTATTTTTTTTTTCCCCCATGCATCATGCCTTGGATGTTGTATCTAAAAAGTCATTGCTGGGGCGCCTGGGTGGCTCAGTCGGTTGAGTGTCCGACTTCGGCTCAGGTCACGATCTCGCGGTCCATGAGTTCGAGCCCCGCGTCGGGCTCTGGGCTGATGGCCCAGAGCCTGGAGCCTGCTTCCGATTCTGTGTCTCCCTGTCTCTCTGCCCCTCCCCCGTTCATGCTTTGTCTCTCTCTGTCTCAAAAATAAATAAACGTTAAAAATAAAAATAAAAATAAAAAAAATAAAAAGTCATTGCCAAAATGAAGGGTATCTAAATATTCTCCTATGCTCCCTTCTTGAAGTTTTATAGTTCTTCATTTTACATTTAGATTTGTGGTCCTTTTTGAGTTGATTTTTGTGAAGGGTATAATCTCTATGTCTAGATTTTCTTTTCCTGTTGATGTCCATTTGTTCGATCAACATTTGTTGAAAAGACTAATGTAAATGGTACTGTTTGTTTGTTTTTGGTGTTATGTTTTTAATGTCAAATTCTAGTTATCCAGTTTTGGTACATAGGAAAGCTTTTGACTTGTATATTAACCTTGTATCCTACAACTTTGCTCTAATGGCTTATTAGTTCCAGGAGGGTTTTTTTGATGTTGATTCTTCCAAAAGTTTTACATAGATGAGCATGTCATTTGTGAACAAAGACAATTTTATGCCTTCCTTCCCAGAAATAAAAGAAAATACCTTTTATTTCTTCTTTTACTGCATTTTCTAACACTTAACAGTATGATGTTGACATGAGTAAAAAGGGAAGGACCTCTTACCTTGTTCCTTAGTGTGAAAACCTTGAGTTTCTCACAATTAAGCATGGAGTTAGCTGTAGGTTTTTAGAAGATATTCTTAAGTTAGGAAGTTCCTTATTTCTAGTTTACTGAGGGTTTTTATTATGAATGTTTATTGGATATGGTCATACGCTTTTTCTGCATCTGTTTATATGATCATGTAATTTTTCTTGTGAAGTCTGTTGATGTGATTACATCAGTTGATTTTCCAGTGTTGAGCTAGCCTTGAAGTTTGGGATAAACTTTACTTGGTCATGGTGCATATTGTTTTTTTACACTTTGTTGGATTCAACTTGCTAATACTGTACTTTGTTGAAGATTTTTATATTCATTTTTTTTTTAATATGAAATTTATTGTCAATTTGGTTTCCATACAACACCCCAACAGTGCTCATCCCAACAGGTGCCCTCCTTAATACCCATCACTCACCCACCTTCCCTCCCACCCCCCATAAACCCTCAGTTCTCAGTTTTTAGGAGTCTTCTGTTTTGGCTCCCTCCCTCTCTAACCATTTTTTTTTCCTTCCCCTCCCCCATGGTCTTATGTTAAGTTTCTCAGGATCCACATAGGAGTGAAAACATATGGAATCTGTCCTTCTCTGTATGACTTATTTCACTCAGCATAACACTCTCCAGTTTTGTATACATTTTAAAGAGAGTTACTAGTCTGTAGTTTTCCTTCTTTTCTTTCTTTCTTTCTTTCTTTTTTTTTCTTCTTTTTTCTAATGCCTTTGTTGTAAGGTTTTGGTATTAGGGTAATTCTGATTTCATAGAATGAGTTAGCAAGCTTTCTTTCTGTTTGTATCCTCTGAAAGGGATTTTAAAGAATTGTTACAATTTTTCCCTCAAATGTTTATTAGAATTCACCAGTGAACCCTTCTAGGCATGATGGTTTCTTTTTTAGGTTATTCATTATTGACTTGATTTCTTTAATAGATATGAACCTATTCAGGTTGTTGATTCTTGTGTGAGTTTGGCAGGTTATATTTTTCAAGGAATTGGTACATTTCATTAAGTTACTACTTTTGTGGGCAGAGTTGTGTATAGTATTTTTTAATTATCCTTTTAAGTTCATGATACCTTAATTTCTCCTCTTTTACTTCTGATACTAGTAATCTGTGTCCTCTTTGTTTCTTAGTTAGCCTGGCTAGAGGCTTATACACTTTATTGATCTTTTCAAAGAATCTTTTATGGTTTCTTCAATTTTTCTAAAGCTTTTTTATTTTCAGTTTCATTGATTTTGATCTAATTTTTATTTCTTTCCTTTTGCTTACATCAATTGATCTTCTTTTTCTACTTTCCTAAGGTGGAAGTTTAGGTTATTGATTTTATATCTTCTAACGTATGCATTCAATGTTACATTTCTCTGTAAGCAGTGCTTTTACTATTAGTCCCAAATTTTGATGAGGTGTGTTTTCATACCCAGTTTCTAATGTTTTCAATTTGAGATTTCTTCTTTTACTCATGTGTTACGAGAAGTGTTGCTGATTCTCCAAATATTTTGGAATTCCCCAAATATATTATTTGATTTGTAATTGAATTCCATTGTGGTCTGAGTGCAGACACTGTGTGGTTTTTATTTTATCTATCTTTTGAATTTAGGAAGGTGTGTTTTATGGCCCAGAATGTTGTCTATGTTGCTGATCAGTCCGTGGGAGCTTAAGAAGGTGTATTCTGCCAGTAATGGAGGAAGTAATCTGTAGATATCCATTGTGTCCAGTTGATTGATAGCACTACTACTGATTTCAACTAGGTCCCTACTGATTTTTTTGTCTGCTGGATCTGTCCATTTCTAATAGGGGAATGTTGAAGTCTTAACTGTGATAGTGGGTTCATCTGTTTCTCCTTTCAGTACTATCAGTGTTTTGCCTCACATATTTTGATGCTTTGTTGTTAAGATGCATACAGCTTAAGGATTGTTATGTATTCGTGGAGAATTGGCCCCTTTATCATTATATAATAACTTTCATTTTCCCTGATAACTTTTCTTGCTTTGGAGTCTGCTCTGTCTGAAAATTAACATAGCTATCCCTTTTTTCTTTTTATCAGTATTTACATGCTATGGTTTCCTCATCCATTTACTTTAAATCTGTATGTGTCTTTTATTTACAGTGTTATTTCTTATGGACAGTATATAGCTGGGTCTTGTTTGTTTGGTCCACTGTGGTAACCTGCATCTTTTAATTGATGTATTTAGACCGTTGATGTCCAAACTGATTATTAGTACAAGTTGGCTTAAAATTTTTGTAATTAAAAGTAGTAGAGCTTTACATTTATTTTTGAGACCATATAAATCTGGGGCATCTGGCTGGCTCGGTTGGTAGAGCATGTGTCTTTTTAAGTTTATTTTGAGAGAGTGTGTGTGCACAAGTAGGGGGAGGAGCAGAGAGAGAGAGAGAGAGAGAGAGAGAGAGAGAGAGAATCCTCCACACTGACAGTGCAGAGCCCAATGCAAGACTCAACCTCACAAACGCATGATCATGATCTGAGATCATGATCTGAGCCGAAGTTGGATGCTTAACCAGCTGAGCCTGTCAGGCACCCCAAGCATGTGACTTTTGATCTCAGGGTTGTGAGTTCAAGCCCCAGAACAGGTATAGAACTCACTTCTAAAAAAATATTTTCTGCTTACATGTGTATAAAAGTAAGTATTTTGGTACTTTGGCTGTCCTAGAATCTAATGTTCTAAGAATCAGTCCTAGAATCTGGTAGATCCCAAGATCTATCTATGGAATTAAGAAAGGCAGAAGATATGCTTATATACATATCAAGGATTTAAGGTCATCATCTCTAGGAACTTACTCCCAGGCAAAGCTGTCAGTTAGCTACTGTCATGAAAACTACCCTCCCCTTTGTCAAGCCCTGGATTGAATGTGTGATCTTTGTATTTGAGAAAGCAAATAAAGTATTGGCAGCCTGAAACCCTAATCACTGAATGTGATTTACTCCTACATTATAGTTGCCTATTCTACACTTGTTCTGTAGCCCTTGAGAACTCGAGTGTGGTAGGTTTTATCATGATTATCTTGTGCTGAGAAAACCATCATACCTAGCAGATACAGAGTTTTACCTTATTAGGCTTTTTTACATCAAGAAACAGTTTGCTCTCGTGATTGGAAAGAAAAGTGAACCAGTTTCCTTAGTGTTCTCCAGTAATCCACAAGTATTCTAGCAGTTGTCAATGATTCTGTTTATTTTTTGTTTTTCTAAAAGCACAGGATAAGAAAACCCCAGCACACAGGGGTACTGATACACAGCTGTCACTACACCTATTTCTATAATTTTTTTTTTTTTTTAGTTGGGGGGGAAGAAGTGAATAGCACAGTTTCTCATAAATGATCAGTAAATAGTTCTGTGGATAAATGTGTGAGAAAAATTGGGACCTTTCTAAAGATTGAAATGTGAGTAGCATGTGCAGTAGGAGGCTGGCTTAATAGCTAATAAGCTTTTAAATCTGGAAGAGTCTGTGGAATATGTTACTTTTTTCCCTCAAAAGTCTTAGGATTAATTTGTAGTTCTTTCTTCCAGTATCTAGATAGTAATTTCTAGTAGTCATAGTAATTTGGTGATGATAGTTTATAGCCTTTATACAAAATACTGTTCTCTACGGCAGCTTTCCCACTTACTTTCCAAAGTTTTAATCAGAAGCCAGAATACAACTAGTGAAGACTAACTACAGGGGATTTATTCTAATCTAAACTAATACACAGAAGAACTTAGTTTCTCATCACATACCTGATCTGTCTTCTTAAAGACAATAGGTTTCCAGGGAGTCTTGTCATTTTCTTTCTAGGTTTTACTGTGGCTCAGGGCTGCAGTTCTCTTCATGTCCTTTCATTGGTCCTAATAACTCTGTTTTTTCTTTTACTGATTGCTACTTCTTACCTCCTATCTGGGTTTAAAAGGGTAAGATCGTTGAACCTTGTGCCATAAGAGAAGGGAAGGGAATTGGGAGAAACTACAGCTTTAGAGTTTAAAATAAAGGAGGAGGGATCTGACTTGGGTAAGACAGAATTGAAGGCTCAGAACTGCCACAGGAAATTCTTCTTTCCCAGTTCTATTTTGTTAATGTTGCTGGTATTGACTTTCCGTAAGTTTTTCTGTGAAAGAGTAATTTAAAACATTATTTTTAGATGAAAACAAGAAACCAGTTTATTTGATTACAACACTGGATAATACGATGGAAGATCTGCTAACACTGGAGTATGTGAAGGTAAGCACTTCCATTTGTATGCTTGCTGTGGTGAGTGTGCTTCTGAAATGTTGTAATCAAGTTTTGTAAATTGAGGTAGGTTTCGTTTAATCTTCATTATAACGTGATTTCTAAAATTCCTACAACTTTGAGCTTTTCTTGATTTGTCATCCTTTAGTTTCTAAACATTTCGTATAGAAAAATAACAGGCCTGTGTTCTAAGTAGAAATGACATGAAGTTTGACTTTTTCCCCTCCATCAGATAACCAAAAACACAAAACAAAACAAAAACAAACTTTTTAATCTTGATGGAATTTAATATGGTATACAATATGAGATGAGGCTTTCATTTGATTTCATCATTTATTAAGTTTTTATATGTACTGTGGTCTACTTAAGATTTATTCCGCGTTTTCACTGACCTATTTTTATGTAAGTGCCACATTAATAATTACTTTATAATAACAATGCTGATAGAGTATTTTACCACTTTTAAGACTTTTTTTTACTATTGATGGAGATATTTTAGGGTTTGTGGTGGTGTTTATGCATTGTTAAATAGCCTTTTTTTTGACAAAAGCATTCCAGATCTAAAGATACCATGCACAGTATTTGGATACTTGGTAGACAATTCTATCACAAATTTTTTCACAAAGGGGAAGAATTAGGAAGAACCTTAGTTACAATTGTATGTACATATGTCTTCATAAGATACTAATGGATTTGCTTTTTTCTCTTTGGTTAGGCAGAAAAGAACCTACCTAATTTGAAAAGTACTTATAACAATGTTGTGCAACTAATTAAGGTATGAATGAACAATAATTTATTTTTTAATTAGATACTGTATTTCTAAGTAACTATATTATGGAAATTGTTTTATGACTAGAACTGTATAATCCTTGAGGATAAAAATGGAATATTATGAATTTTATTCCTTTTTTAGATATATTTAATATTTTTGAGAGAGAGAGAGCGAGAGAGAGAGAGAGAGAGAGAGAGAGAGTGAGTGAGAGTGAGTGCGTGCACGTGCGCAGACACTAGCGGGGGAGGGGCAGAGAGCAAGGGAAACACAGAACGGAAAGTAGGCTCCAGGCTCTGAGCTGTCAGCGCAAAGCCCGAAGCCAGGCTCGAACTCATGAACTGCGAGATCAGAAACCAAGTCAAAGTTGAAAGCTTAACCAACTGAGCCATCCAGGTGCCCCATGAATTTTATTCTTATTACCACAAATTATAGTGCCTTATACTGAGCAACAGATATTTATTGACCTGTTGCTAAAATCAGCTTTGTTCTTTAGGTGAATTTTTCCTCTTTGGATATTCATTTACATACTGAAGCACTTCTGAATACAATAAACTATTTTAATAACGTACTCCCACAACTAGAAGAAAAACGAGCCTCTGTGTCTGTTGCGGAGACTGAAGACAAAGGAGAGGTCATTAAAAAAATGTGTACGTTTGAAATTCAGCTTCAAGGTTTTTTACCATGTAGATCAATAAACTTTAGCTTTTTCTTTGTTTTCTTATATATAATATTGGCTCCAGAATTCTGTTGCTTAAATTAGCATCTAGAAAGATTATTATGTACCAGGTAAATTTTAGAAAATAACAGCAAAAGAAAGTATTTACCAGTGAAGAAAATGCGGTTTTTATTTATCATGTCACTCTTTTTAGTCAAATATCATATAGTAGTAGTATTTGAATTAAAATTCATGCATTTAATATCATAATTTTGGATTAGAAATTTAGAACTAAGAAAATTTGAATCCTATCAGACTGTATTTTTTAAGCACCTATTTTTTAAGCAATGAAAAGTTGCAGGTTTGACCATGACAAATACCACCTCATAATCATTGTGTCTCAAATGATTCATGATTTTGCAACTACAATTTTTTTTCGTGTCATCCAGGATGAAACTAAATTGTTAGTCTCATCTAGGAATAGTTTTTGGTTGTGTCTGTTTGATTTGTTTGGCTTTGTTTTCATTAGGTTTGATTGTTTTTTTAGAATTCCTAATTTAGTAGGGAACATCTTAATTTCAATTGAATGGAAAATCAGGTTTTCCTCTAGTATTATTAATTTATCTTATACTTCAATTACTTTATAAGGGTAGTGAGGTAACTACTAAAAGTTTTTCCTTATGTTTTACATTTTTTTTTTTTTTTTTTTTTTTGCAGCTTTAAAACTACCCAAGAACGAAGATATTATTACCTTGCAGATTTTGGCAGAATTATCTTGTTTACAGATCTTTATTCAAGATCAGAAACGTAACATTTCTGAAATTAAGATTGAAGGTAATAAAATTTCAGAAAAAAAATGAGAACTATGAAATGAAAGAAAAGCCATTCATTCATCCTTTTATTCCCTTAGGGCTTGATTCTGAGATAATAATGAGGACTTCAGCCACTGAAATAAATGCAAAGCTAAGGAATATAATTGTCTTGGATTCTGATAAAACAGCTTTATACAAAAAGGTATGGACTTGTTTCTCTTAAATAATAGTACATCATTAAATACGAGTGTCCTTTAAGGTTGGTCATAGGTATAAATTAGTTGTCAGCATTTTAGCAATGTGGCTTATTAAGTTGACAGGTTTTGGAGTTAGGCCTAATTGGGTTTGTATTTTAGCTCTGTTCCTTAGTGGTTGTGTGACCTAATCTCAGATTCTTTTTATTTGTAAAATGAGGATTAAGTATCTCATAAAGAAGTTTATATAATACTCTGAAACAGTTGGAGACTGGGGAAGGGCAATTAGTAAATGCCTTTTTCAATTTTTTTTTTTTCTTTTTGCTCTTCTCTTCAAATACTGTGAATCTTGTGATGCATTTCAGATTTCAACAGCAGTGGATATGAAGTCAGACTGAGCAGATGAAATTATTTAAGTTTATTTTCATGGGTGCTTACTATAGTATAGCTGTTCACAATGTTAACAGAGTTCTTTGAACCCTATGGCTAGTGGTTGAAGGGACAGGTGTTAGTACTGGGTGTGAGATGGTAAAGTTCTTGGACCAGATACCATTGTCGAGTTGGACAGGTCATTGTTGAACAGTGGAGCGTATAGGTAGGATGGTGTATTTAAGGGAGTGAAGAGAACATCAAGTAGTAGGGTCAGAAAAGGCTGAGTTACTTCTTGAGTCAGGAAGTCGGAGTCTGGAGTGTGAAAGGAAAATGTGGCAATAACACCAATGAGATACAGTGATGACCTGATTTTTATGTTAAATGAAAATCCTTACTCTTTATATTTCCTTATTATGGCTTGCTAGCGTGAAATAACAAGAGTGCCAGAGCATCAAAGGTGCGTGGTCCATAGTAATAAGGAACAAGAAATCTTCTAGAAGCCATGGTTTAATGTATTACTTTTGCTTTTATTAAAAAAAAAAACAAAAACCAAAAAACAAAGTACTAACACATTTAAGATTATTGGTTTTATTTGCCCTGTGTAGAAAGTACAGCTCACATAAATAAAGGCATCTACTGAAAGTCATACAAGTAATTAGTAATGAAACTGATAATATAATCCAAGTTATTTACTTTTTTTCTTTTTAATTTTATAACTAATGCATCTGTGAGGTTAAAAATTCAACGTAAGCTACAAACTGAAAAGTTTCTTTCTTTCTTCTTGCCCCACCCCATTTCCCCTTGCTATTCTTTCACTTTGACTCTAGTGTACAGGATTTTTATTTTACTTCTAATTTTTAAAAAAAATGTTTTAATGTTTATTTTTAAGAGAGAGAGAGAGAGCGAGTGTGTGTGAGTGGGGGAGGGGCAGAAAGAGAGGGAGACACAGAATCTGAAACAGGCTCCAGGTTCTGAGCTGTTAACAGCCCAATGCGGGGCTTGAACCCATGAACCATGAGATCATGACCTGACCTCAAATCCAGCGCTTAACCATCTTAGCCACCCAGGCGACCCGTACTGTACGTGATTTTTAAATAAACCGCCTTGGTTCAGTAACTCTCCACATGTTTAGGAAGCAGAGGGACAACTATTTGCCTCAGATCAGAGTTTCCTAATTATTGTGCCCTGAGTGGGTTTTGGGTATAATAATGTATTTAGCTTCTTAGCTTTTTGGGCAGTTGGGTAAAGGATACCTGGAGTTCTCAGACTCTTTGAATCTGTCCTGGAGCATCATCCTCTGTTTACCGGAGAACCATTGTATAGATGACCGTTAATTTTGTGTATCATAACTAACGTAGAATCTGAAAGGGATTCTAGCTGATCTGACTTTCTTATGAAATAAGATCTCATTGTAAATTTCTTATGTCTTCTTTATAGAAGAATGTTTCAAAAGTGAATGTTTACAAGAATTATTCCCTTAATTATTAATTATTATTATTGCTTATTATGAATGGTAGGTACATAAGTATTTCTAATCGTTGGATTTAGACAGATAGACATGAGTGGATGAGGCACTGATAGAGTAATTTTATCGCCTCAAAAATTGAGAGTGAAGGCTTTTTTTCCTCTTACGTCAGTTTCCTTTGAGAAAAGTACTGTAAGTACAAGCCTAACAGTCTAAATTCTGGGAGCCAGAATGGTTGAAGAATGTTGGGGACCTCTTCAGTTTACAGATTTTTGCTTAAAATCTTTTGCTTAAAATTTTTAGTTTTATTTACCCCTTTTCTGCACCTGGTGTCTTATGCTATATCCTCTCTACTCTAAACTCTTAAAATTCTTTTCTTCTCTTGGGCTTTAGGGGAATAGTCACAAGGTCACTCAGGTGACTTGTGGAAGATATTCTGTATTTTTATTAATAATATTTGGAATATTATGGTCAGCAAAACATGCAAAGTCTGTTTCCTGGGGTAAATAATAAATAGTAAATAATAGGAAATTATGTTAGGGAGAATAAGTACTTTGAAAACCAATGAAGTAGGATAATATGATAGAGTCTAATAACATTTTAGGATTATCAGGAAATCCTGTTCTGAACATCAGAGTGAAATCTGAATCAGTTGTCAATGTGGAAAGAGCGTTCCATGTAGAGGAAGTAGCAACTATAAAAGGTTTGTGGCAGCAAGCTGCTGGGCACATTTGGGAGGTCATAAAGGGCCTCAGTAATCCTTTTATAGAATTCTTCACTGGTTTCCCTCCCCCCCCTATTTTTTTTTTCTTTTTGAAGTCAGGTTTACTTTATATTCAGTAAAATTTAGCCTTTTTAGTGCATATAGTTCCTTGATTTTTGTTGAACACCTACAGCTATGTAACTTCCAACATCTTAAGGATAATAGATTATATCTACCACCTCCCAAAGGTTACTCCTGCCCTTTGTAGTTATCCCTTCTCCCCACCCTAGCACCTAGGAGTCACTGTTTTGCCATTTCCAGAATGTTGAATAAACGGAATACTACAGTATATAACCTTTTTATTCTGATTCTGTCTTAGCATATGAGATTTTAATTTT
Source organism: Panthera uncia (assembly GCF_023721935.1). NCBI lineage: Eukaryota > Metazoa > Chordata > Mammalia > Carnivora > Felidae > Panthera > Panthera uncia. Next base: position 18,254,046 of record NC_064807.1, read on the forward strand.
TGTCTTTTCTGATTTTCTCTTCAGCAGTCTAACTAGAGATTTATCCATTCTTTTCAAAGAATCAGCTTTTGGTTCAATTGAGTGTTGTTTATTTAAATTTTTTTTATGTCTTCTCTCTCTCTTTTTTTTTTTTTTTAATGTTCTTCCTTCTCGCTTTGGATTTAATTTCTTCTTTTCCTAGTTTCTTAAGGTAGAAACTTAGGTTACTGATTTGACATTTTTCTAATGCAGGCAGTTAATGCTATACATTTTCCTTTAAGCACTGTTTTAGTTGTATCTTAGAAATTTTGATATGTTTATTTTTATTCAATTCAGAATATTTTCTATTTTGTCCTGCAACTTTCTCCTTTACCCATGGTTTATTTAGAAATATGTTGTTTAACCTCCAGATGTTTTGATTTCCTTCCCTTCTTTTTGTTGAGCTTCATCATTTTCCATAATTTTATTTTCTGTTTCACCTATTCTGTTCTCTCCTTCCATAATTGCTGTCACTGTACCTAGTTTATTTTGCATCTCATTTATAGCATTTCTTCGTTCATCATGACTACTTCTTAGGTCTTGGATCTCTGCAGCAGTAGAGCCTCTGCTGTCTTCTGTGCTTTTTTCAAGCCCAGCTATTAGTCTTGACGACTGTTATTCTAAATTCTTGTTCGGATATATTGTTTATATCTGTTTGGAGCAATTCTCTGGCTGACGTTTCTTCCTGGATCTCCTTTTGAGGAAAATTCTTCCGTGTCATCATTTTGGCTAGGTTTCTGTCTTTTATGTGTTTTAATAGCTTGTTATGTGTCCTGCACCTGCAAGTAGTACTATATTAAAAAGGTGTCGTGCACTGTCCAGGGCCTGGCCCTTCAGAAGTGCTTTTGGAGTGTGGAGCGTGCGCTCTGTGATTGCGTTTTGGCTGCTCTATCCCACTGGTCAGTCCACTGCAGAGCTCCTCCTTGCTTGTATCTGTGGAGTGTTGGGACCTTCCACCAGGTGTGCTTTGAATTGTTTGCTGGAGTAACCCTGGAAAAAAGGAAAGGAAGGGGGAGTCTGATCCCATATAAAGAGAAAAATGAAAGGGGTGGAAAAAAAAAAGACTTAAGCGGAGAATCAAAAAAACTGTAAGGCTTAATTCAAGGAGAGAGAAAGGAAAATAAAGAAGGAGATCTAGAAAAGGTATACAGAGAAAAGAGTAAAAATGCCTGATTAGACAAAAAATTATATATATATAAAAAATAAGAATTGACCAAAAACCAACTCAAACTATGAACCTGATTCCAAAAGGAAAAGAGAAGAGAAAAGAAAAGAAAAAAGGAAAAGAAAAACAAACAGACAAAACCACAAAACAGTTGTCTGTTGGTGCCTGAGACCCATGGCTGTGCTGGTCTGGAAGAGAGGCCCTCTGCTTTGGTCAGTGTCCGTTCTGCTTAGGTAGATGCGCAGTTGCTGGGCACGGAGGGGGAGGGTTTGGTGTAGGCGGGTCCCACCTCCACTGGGGGCCCCGGTGCTGCTCCCTGAAGCCCTATCTTGTTGGTGATGGGGGAAAAATGGCGACACCCCAATCTCTCCTCCCCAGACAGGGGTCTCAAGCCACACCGCTCAGGCAGCCCTCACGTAGTGGCGCCAGAGGTGGGCTTGCCCTGCTCCACAGTCTCCAGTGCCAGAGGTGCTCAGCTGGGATTCAAAACCCAATGTCTTAGAGGGCCCTGCACCCTACGGACCCTGTTCTGGTGTAGCCCCACTCCGCCCTGCTGATAGAAGGCCTCTGGCTGGCGCCTACAGGGTCTTTTGTCCTTGGGGAGGCAGTAAACTCTTTTCCACAGTATTGGAGGAAGGGGACTGTCTCTCCCGGTGCGCCCCTGGGATCGCTACCCAGCCCCAGGCCTGGCTCCCTTCGCCTCCCCACCCTCCACCCCCACCCTGGGCACGTGCACGTCGCAGCTTCAGTCTGCAGAAAGTCAAGCACTTTTGAAAACTCTGATCTTCAGCTCCTAAAGCTGTTGCAAAATAGAAACTGGCACTCTCTGTAATTCTTGTCCCTCAGTCCGTGGTCCGGAGAGATTTTTTTTACCTTGTCCATACGACAGTTGCACGGAGAGATTTTTTACCTTGTCAGTACCACAATTCCACAGCCTCTCTGGCTTTCCCTTTTATCTCTCCACAGAGGGGGTTCCCTCCCCTGTATGCCTCCTCTGTTTCCTCTGTCCCAATTCACATACACGCACCCGGAATCCACCAGGCTGTGTCCCTCCACCTGTGGAAATCTTTCTGCCCAGATTTCCTGGGTGTTGCAAGTGATCTGACCTCCATACAGCTGTGTTTAAGGGATGAGGGGAATCCCCGTCCCCCTACTTCTCCATCCTAACTCCCCACCTCTTACCTCCAAATATTTGAGATTCCTTTCAGATCTCTTATTGTTACTGATTTCCAGTTTAAATAGCCCTCTTAAGCCAAAGCTTTTTTAGTTCTTTTAAGCATGTTGGTGTTTGTTTTATGGACCATAAAACATCAACTTTGGTGAATGTTCCAAGTATACTTGAGATTAATGTGTATGTTTGGGTGTTGCTGGGTTGAATGTTCCACAAATGTCAGAGCACTAAGTTGGTTGATAGAATTCTACAAGCTACTGATTTTCTGTTGTTGAAGTTTCAACTGCGGCTTGGTCTGTTTCTCCTTTCGGTTACCTCAGTTTTTGCTTCATTGTTTCAGGGATCTTCTACATAGAGCTTTTATACTTCCTTGGTGAATTGAACCTTTGTGTTATGTAATATCTCTCTTTAACCCGGTAATTACCATTAATTTGAAGTTTGCTTTGGTAGTAATATAGCCACTCCAGATTTCTATGATTAGTGTTTGCATGGTATATCTTTTTCTATGTCTTAGCTTTTAGTCTATGTCTTTATACTTAAAGTGAGTGTTTTAGAGGCATCATATATCTCAATCTTGCTTTTTTATCCAGCCTGACAATCTCTGACTTCTAAATTGTGTTTAGGCCATTAAAAAATCCAATTATGATATAGTTGGTTTAAAATTTGTTATTGCTTGGGGTGCCTAGGTGGCTCAGTCAGTTGAACGTCTGACTTTTGATTTCAGCTCAGGTCATCATCTCACAGTCATGGGATTGAGCTAACAGCGTTGATCCTGTTTGGACTTCTCTCCCTCTCTTCCCCTCTCTCCTCTGCTCTCTCAAATAATAAACTTTAAAATTTGCTCTCTCTCTAATTGTTTTGTTTTCTAGTTGTTTTATTCTGTTTATTGTATTGTCTCCCCACATTTAACCTGATTTTGGATTGTTTGTCATTGATTTTACAGTTTCCCTTGGGTTTACGATTCATAATTTCAATCATAGTCTACTTTCCAATAATGTTTTACTGCTTCATGTATAGTATACCTTACAATACTACTATCAACCCCTAATTATTTATTGTCTTTCATGGTATTACTGTAATATGTTTTGATATTGTGTATGCTGAAAATCTATAATACATACGTACTGATTTTGGTTTAGTCAATTTTCTTTAGAGCAGTTTTTTTTTTTTTAAGCTCTTTTTATCTTCATTCTAGCCATTTCTGGAATTAATTTCTTCATGTAGCTTCAAGTTTCTTGTTATTTTGTTTCTACTCATTTCTTATAGTGCAAGTTTGCTGGTAATGAATTCTCTCAGCTTTGGGGCACAAGGAGGAATGAGAACTGGAAAAGAACCCACTTTCATTTCATTTTCATTTCCCATTTGAAGTTTTTGCTGGGTATAGAATTCTGTGATGACAGGGTTCCCGCCCCCCCCCACCCCATTTCAAACTCTTAAAGATGTAGCTCCAGCATTCTTTCTTAGACATGGTATTGATGAGAAGTCATCAATGTATCTTTGCTCCTTTATATATATTTCTCATTTTTATCTGACTTCTTTCAGGATTTGTGTATGGTGCTTCTAGGAATATGTAAGTGTGTTTTGATTTTGGGGTTTTCTGAGCTTCTTGGATATGTCTACATTATTTTTCATTACCTTTTCAAATAGTTCCTTTCTCTCTCTCTCTCTTTCTCTCTCTCTCTCTCTGTCTTCCCCCTCCTCTCCCTTATTCATCTGCTCCTTGTACTTCCTCCTCTTGGATTCCAAAAATTCTTTCTAGATTCTTGTTAGATATTGTCTCACAACCTTTGAATCATCTGTTCAACTTTTTCCCCTTCTTTTCCCCTGTTTTAGTTTGGATAATTTCTGTTAAGCTATTTTTTTTTTTTCAACGTTTTTTTTATTTATTTATTTTTGGGACAGAGAGAGACAGAGCATGAACGGGGGAGGGGCAGAGAGAGAGGGAGACACAGAATCGGAAACAGGCTCCAGGCTCCGAGCCATCAGCCCAGAGCCCGACGCGGGGCTCGAACTCACGGACCGCGAGATCGTGACCTGGCTGAAGTCGGATGCTTAACCGACTGCGCCACCCAGGCGCCCCAACTATTTTTTTTTAATGTTTATTTATTTTGAGAGTGTGGGGAAGGGACAGAGAGAGGGAGAGAGAGAAACCCAAGCAGGCTTTGTGCAGAGCCTTACACAGGTCTTGATTTCATGAACTGTGAGATCATGACCCGAGCCCAAATTAAGAGTGGGATACTTTGAGCTGCCCAGGTGCCCCTGTTAAGCTATTTTTATAGCTTAACTGTTGACTGATTTTTATTCTTAGTTCTTTTGAATCTATTTATTAACCCATTGAAGGTATTCTTCATCTCTGTTACTGTTTTTTTTTTTTTTAATCTTTAATATTTTCTTAGATTCTCATTTCTTCATCTGTTTCTTTGGTGATATTCATCTGTTCTTGCATATTTTCCACTTTTTCTGCTAGAAGCACTTACCATATTAATCATAGGAACTTAAAATTCACTGGGTGAAATTTCCAATATTTGTGTTATGAGCAAACCTGGTTCTCTTGATTTCTATGTCACCTGATGGGTTTTATTTTTCCTTGCTTTTTGCAGTGTATCTTAGTTATTGATTGAGTGTAAGAGATCACGTATGGAACAGTAGATACTGAAATGAATAGTAGTTATGTCTGATAATGGGTCTTTTTTTCTGCCAGGCAGTTAGCATGGAGGTTGAGTCAATTTAACGGAGAGTTGAATTGGCTTTGAGTGTTCTTGTTTAATATGACTGCCTTCATTATACCCACTGCTTCAGATTCTTTCAGCTATATCTTGTGCTGAGGATGAGGGATTTTGTTTCTGGACTGTTTTATCCTTACATTTTGGGCTGCTTCGTTGGCTTGTAGCCTCAGATTTCTAGTGGTTTTAAGCACAGTTGTGATTTTTATAGGTCATCTAGTTCTTTGTTGTTGTTTTTGCCGCTGCTGCTGCTATTGTTGTTGCCAAGGTTTGGAGTGGACCTCTGCCCAGCATTGTACATTCAGGGCAGAAGCAGAATTCCTGTAGACTTTGTTCAGCCTCATCTTGCGCCTCAGCCTTCAGAGGTCCTTAATATCTTTGGTTCCTGAAGTTTTCTTTGAACCATGTTGGAATTCATTTGCTTGTTGATGGCTCTTCAGCTTTCTACCTTCCAGCATTTAGAAGGGTCAGGAAAGCTATAAACTAAGTTTAGTTGGTGATACGTCCAGCTTACAAAATTTTTTTGACAATTCACATGCGCTGTTTTCTCCACCATTTTTCGCTAGTGTTGCAGAGCTTGAGATTTTGCTAGTATTGCAGAGCATACTGCTGTATGTAGGGGCGCCTGGGTAGCTTAGTTGGTTAAGCATCGGACTTTGGCTCAGGTCATGATCTCGCAGTTGACAAGTTCGAGCCCCGCATCAGGCTCTTTGCTGATGGCTCAGAGCCTGGAGCCTGCTTCGGATTCTGTGTGTCCCTCTCTCCATGCCCCTCTCTCACTTGTGCTCTGTCTCTCTATCAAAAATAAATAAACATTAAAAAAAAGTTTTAAGTAAATAAACTGCTGTATGTAAGTCTTGTTCAGCAGTTGAGATGACCCGTCACAAACAAATTAGGAAGAGAAATATAGGAGGAGACTTTTTGAAGGATCTGGAAAACCTGTTGACATATTTAAAATAGAAGTAGTTTTCATTAAGTTGTAGAGGTACAGCGTCTTTCATACGTTTTACAGTGACCAAAGAGTATGTTCATTGGGCAACTCTCAGTACCCAAATATACACACTAAATGAGAATGTTCGTATGATCTGATCATTTTTCTTCTGTTTTCCCCACTAAAAAAAATGTTGGGAAGACCTACTATGTTGGTTTCATGGCCCACAAAGGGAGCTGCCGCCACCACATTGAAAAATCTTGCAGTGTAGGTTCCAATAGAGGTGTTAGAATTACTGTTTTATTTGTACTTGGCTTGAATACTTGAAAGATTTTCAAAATATGTTTGTATATTTTGTTATTTTGTGCTTTACTTTTGTACTGAAAACACATTTCAAAAGTGGATTTTGATAGTTGGATTTTCTCTCATTAAGGCCGTTTACATCACTGGAAAAGAAGTTTTCAGCTTCAAAATGGTTTCTTTTGTGGATGCAACTGCTGGTTCTGCATACACAGATATGAACGTGGTTGATGTTCAAGTTACTTTAACTGTTGGTTGCATTGAAGTAGTTTTTATCACAAAATTTCTACGTTCTATATTGGTAAGTATACTAATCGATTTTTTAATTTTTTCTTACTATTTGGAAGTTATTTGCTGTGTGTTAGGTGAAGAGCAGTAATTCCTCACTTGATTTTTTTCCCCTGATTTTTCAGAATTTTCTGGGTATCTTTTATCAATGCTGAAATTCATAGTGTTTTATTTATATAATATCATTTTCATATGGGAATAGTGCAGTTAATTCAAGCATACATATTAATGTATTAAATATACGTACGTATACCATACATGGATTTGTTATATGTGTTAATTGAATTCTTCATACATAATCGGTTTAAGTCTTTGTTTTACCTGACTTCCAACTCTAAATAAAAATACTAAATATAAGGATGCCTAAGTGGCTTAGTCAGTTAAGCATCCAACTATTGATTTTGGCTCAGGTCAGGATCTCACAGTTGGTGGGTTTGAGCCCCTTGTTGGGCTCTGTGCTGACAGGGTAGAACCTGCTTGGGATTCTTTTTCTCCCATTCTCTCTCTGCCTCTCTCTCTTTCAAAATAAATTAATTAATTAAAAAAAAAACTCTATGATTGAAGTTTGTTTTGGTCTCATGTAAGTAATCATTATGGAAATTATGTTTTCTATTGCGTGTTCTATCTGGGGTGTAAAGGCTTTAGAATGAATCTCTGTATGATACCACCGTATGATGTTTGATTTCTTTTTCTGTTTTTCATGGTTATTTTTTTCCTGTTATCATACCTGTCTTTAGGACTTCAGTATTCACTTTTTAAAAAATGTTGTCTTTAAATCTTGGTGTATAAACTACGTAATTACCTGATTCTAAATAAATGTTGCTATTTTTGTGATCTTTTTAAAATTTTTTTAAAGTTTACTTATTTTTGAGAATAAGATTGAGCATGAGTGGGGGAGAGGCAGAGAGAGAGGAGACAGAGAATCCCAGTCGGTCAACCCAGAGCCCTATGAGCTCGAACACACAAATCGTGAGATCATGATCTGAGCCGAAATCAAGAGTGGGATGCACCGAGCCACCCAAGCGCACCTTTTTTTGATAGATATCTATTTTTGAGAGAGAGAGAGAGAATTCAAGTTGGGGAGGGGCAGAGATAAAGAGGGAGACACAGAATCCCAAGCAGCCTCTTGCACTGTCAGCACATAGCCTGACATGGGGCTCAAACCCACGAACCATGAGATCGTGACCTGAGCCAAAGTCAGACACTCAAGTGATTAAGCCACCTGTGTTCACAGGCACCCCTGTGATCTTTTTGAGATTAAGTGCAATTTTTCCTGTAGCTTGTAGTGTGTTTTCATACTCAAATAGTAAATATGAACAAGCATTCCCGTTCTAATTTTTTTTTCTGATTTATTTTTTAAGTTTGTTAGTTTATTTAGTTAGAAAGGACACAAGCAAGGGAGGGACAGAGAGAAAGAGAGAATCCTGAGCAGGCTCTGCACGGTCAGCACAGAACCCAGCACGGGGCTTGGTCTCTCAAGAACCATGAGATCATGACCTAAGCCGAAATCAAGAGTTGGGTGCTTAACTGACCGGGCCACCCAGGAGCCCCTCTAATTTATCTTTATAACTCAGCCTCATTATGTCCCTGAGCCCTGTTGTGATGGCCTTTTAGTCTTAAATTACTGAAAATACGGGTGCCTGGGTGCCTTGGTTGAGTGTCCCACTCTTGGTTTCAGCATCAGGTTATGATCTTGGTTTCCTTAGTTCGAGCCCTGCTTCAATGTCTGCACTGGCAGTGAAGAGCCTGCTTGGGATTCTCTGTCTCCCTTGCTCTCTGCCCCTCCCCTGTGCACCCTGGCTCTGCCTCTCTCAAAATAAATAAGCTAAAAAAAACCGTTCTGTTTAAAAAAAATTACTGAAAATAAATTGTTTGGAAACAACTACTGAAAACAAATTGTTTGGAAATTAGGTATAATTCTAGATACATTTTATGTCACTGAAATATTTTTTCTAGAGGTCGGAATTCAAAAACTACAGAGTTCTTGACATTTTATTACTTTTCAAGTTACTTTGTAGTTTACAAACTTAAATAAGCTGTCTGTCCTTTGAGGTTGTATAGGAGAATACAGTGTGATTGCTTAGCCATTAGGGAAAGTATGTTAATAAGGGTAATAGGTATCACTGAAACCTTGCAATATCTACATGTTAACTTTTTTCCCGGGACAAAATTTTTGTTGTTTTATTGTGTTTCTGTATCTGTATCTTACTGTTTCTCAGTTTTCAGTGGAGAATATTGAGATTTAGTACAGATAACCAGACTTGGATAAAAGAATGCTTGGTTGTACCGAGAAAAAATTTTTCTCACGGAAGTACGATCATCAATATCAGTATGCATTTAACATTAACAGTCATTAATGGTAACCTTAATAATATAATTCTGTTACCTTTTAGGCTTTTATAGATAATTTTCAAGCGGCTAAACAAGCTTTGGCTGAGGCTACTGTTCAGGCAGCAGGAATGGCGGCCACTGGTGTAAAAGAACTGGCACAGAGGAGTTCTAGAATGTCATTGGATGTTAACATCAAAGCCCCAGTGGTGGTCATCCCACAGTCTCCAGTTTCTGAAAATGTTTTTGTTGCTGATTTTGGACTAATTACAATGACAAATACATTCCATATAATAACAGAGAGCCAGAGCAACCCCCCACCCATTATTGATTTGATAACAATAAGGCTGAGTGAAATGCGACTATACAGGTAAGCTTTTCTTAGGTACATTTGTGGAGAATGCAGTCTTTTTCAGACTTTTTACATGAGAGGTTTTGGTATCCGGAGTCTTCTGTCTACAGGGAGATTTTATTTTATTATAACTATACTAATTTTGAGAATTTCTCTTGCGCAAGTTTTTTGAAAACCTACATAGTATTTGAAAAATGCTCCTTAGGTAACCAGGAAGACTAAACAATTTATCTCTCAGGAATGACTGTTGTCTGATGTTCTGTGTCTTGAAAATCATTTTTAAATGTTTTTGTGTGAGTTTTTTTTGGTGAAGGGGATGAGTTGTTTCAGGCAGTGTGATAAATTCGGTTTATATTATTTCATGTTGGATGGAAGGAGAAATTTAAGCACCTCGTGTATCCTGGGCACTCTTCTGGGAACAAGACGTATTATAATGCGCAATCTTTACAAAGGATGAATAAACAGTTTCTACTTCATTGTCAAGGTAGCTGTTCTTTAATGAAAGTAATGAGCTGATGCACAAAAATGGGATCACACTTAGATTTTAGAAGGGTTGTAGAAAACAGGTCAAAAGGAGACAACACTAGAGGTTGAAAGAGTGGTTTACTAACTACTGGTGTGATTTCCATAAGAATTATATGTGTTGCTGTCTAGGGTAGGGAAGTGAGGTAGTGGAGAACTAGCCAGTTAAGAGAAATTTCAAAAGTAGAATATATAGTAAGAGATTATTGAATGGATGTCAGAGTTTGAGGAGAGAAATTTGACTCCAGATTGCAGGCTTACAAAATTTGTTATTTGGTAATAATGCAGTTCACCGAGATAAGATAGAACAATGCAGAAAAAACAGTTGAGTGGAGACATTGAGTTCTCTAGTGGGTAAAGTAACTTGGAAGTTGCTGTCTGACTTTGGTATAGAGATCTATAGAAAAAGATTGGAAGGCACTTGAACGTATGTGTGTAGATTTTAGGAGAGTGTTTGGACTTCCAGATTTGGGTGTCCTTAGTAATATTTAGCTATCTATTAAAGTCACTGAACAAGTGATATCACATAGTTTGTAGAGTGGGACATACGGGACAGAATCCTGATGAATGCCAATACACAAGGCATATATATTTCTCAAAAGAGACTAAGAAATGGCAGGCAGAGAGATGGGAGGCATTCCAGGAAGATATGTTGAGACAATGTTGAGGACTCTGTTGACATGGTTAACCATGAATTAAGAGTACATGATAGTTTTTTTCATGTAGTACTTGATATTTGGTGTTGGATTCAGGCAAGACTGAATTTTTAACAAGCAGGTGTGACTAAAGTGGGATAGGATTTTTAAATATTGAGAGTCATGTTGATGGATAATGGAGACAGAAGAAATCAAAGATAAGAGGGTACATAAAGAGTAAAAGAATGTAGAGAGAGGTTTATAAACTGGAAATTCATCAATCTTAAAGTCTTCAAAAATAAGCACTGACTAGTTGATACAGGAAAGCAAGAGTAGAAAGTGGTAAGTCTGGATGATGATATTCTTAAAAGGATAGGAGTGAGAATTGAGTATCATTACAAACTAAGGAAAATGACTTCTGTCTTTTAATGCTGAGATGAATAGGATGTTGGAGAAAAATTGGCCCCTATTTAATAGAGCTCCATGGAAAGCCAGGTTTCGGTTACAGTGATACATTTAGTGAAGACATTGGAAAATGTAGATTTGTTCGGCCAAGCCCAGGGAATTCAAAAATCACAGGGAAATATTGAGGTGAGAGACTTTTATTTTAATAATAGGCTATAGATACATAAAGACACTTTAAACTTCAGATGGCTCATTAACTTTTAAACTGTATAAAAGTCTAAATTTACTGAAAGAGAATATCGAAAATCACATCTTGCCTGATTTCAAGAAATGGTACATGTAAATCAGGTGTGAATCTATATTACAAATAGATTATCTGCTTTGAAAAGAGTTTACTAAATATCTTTAGAGCATTAAAAATATTTATTTTTATGTCCAAAAATGGGTTAACTTTTTACTGAAGACATAACATAAAATGGTATTAGGATGAACAGAAAAATATGACCACTCAGAGATAAGTAGTATTAGTAGTTTGGTATGTTTCTTCTAGTTCATTATTTCTGCACATATATGTTAAGTAAAAGAAGAATTATATATTTTGCATCGTAAATACATTTTTTCCCTTAACAGTATGCTATAAATATTTTTCCATATTATTTTGAGTACAAAATTATGTCTAAATACTTCATTTTATTCTGTTAAAAATTAGTTGCCTATTGTTTAAAAGTTAATTTGATTGTGAGTTTTTTTGCTGTTATAAATAACGTTACAATTATTCCTATCATGACATCCTACTCATGTCGTTAGGATAATTCATTTCCTGCAGATGAATTTCTAGAAATAGAATTACTCAGTTATACAGTTACAGGTTTTCCCTGAAATGATTTTCAAGTTCTTGATATTTGGAAATTCAGTTTGGTTTCAGCTTCATAGAAAAGCACATAAAGACAAGTATTTTATTTTTGTGACAACCTGTGTTGAAATCATTTTGTTGCAAAGCTACTAATCGCAATGTAAAATTTTTACAAAGATACTTATAGTACTTCTATAAGGAAAGTTGTAGACCTTAACCCATGGCCAGAAAGAAATCTTGAATAAATGTGGAGAGAATATTTTCCTAGATCTAATATTACAAAGATGTCAGTTTGTATACATTGATTTTGAGGTGGGGAATGGAGACATCATAACATTAGAGGTACTACTAAAATACTAAAATATATAGGGTTGCACTAAATACTTCTAAAATGTATTATAAACTACAATGATGAAAATAAAGAGAATAGAAAGGTAAGCAGCAATTGACCATGTGCACGTATGTGTGTTACAGTCATACATACATATACAGTCAGTCTGCAGTATTCTTAGATACCATATGTGTGAACTTGCCCATTCGCTAAAAGTTATATGTAACCCCAAAATCAATAAACATGACACTTTTGCAGTTATTTCTGCATGTGCATATCCATGAGAAGTGTTGATCTTCCAAAACCTGTGTTCCCAACTAAGGTGTCAGACAAAGAGACACTCTGTCTTCTTATTTCAGCAAATAATTGTATAGCATATGACGTACTGCAATTATCTAAGCCAAGGACTGGGCAATACAGCATAGATTGAGATGAAGTAGTCCCCTTTTTTCAGGAATATTTTATTCCTTATTTTTTTTAAATGTTTATTTTTGAGAGAGGGAGAGACAGAGCATGAGTGGGGAAGGGTCAGAGAGAGAGAGAGAGAGGGAGACAGAGGATCCTAAGCAGGCTCCAGGCTCCATGCTGACAGCAGAGAGCCCAATGTGGGGCTCAAATTCATGAACCACAAGATCCCGACCTGCGCCTGAGTCAGATGCTTAACCAACTGAGCCACACAGGGGCGCCATCATGAAGCTTTTATTTCTAACTGAAACTATAGACAAGACAATAAACTATTAAAATACAGTATATAAAACAGAATGTGGGAGCACACAGGAAAAGTATCTATCCTAGATACTGAGTAACACTGATAAGGCAAATATTTTTAAGGAAGTAATCTTTTGACACAGAAATTAATGTTAATTTCTTGCAGTTTGTCCAGAACAAGAAAGTTAATCAAAAATAGGTACAAAAGTACTGATCCAAGTATTTATTTATACTGAAAAAATAAAAGCAACATAACTTTCAACAATGGAAGGTTGAAGTTATATTATAGTCCTATAACATGCATCTATTAAAATTGCATATAAGGAATTTCCAGAGAAGAAGGCAGAGGGGGAAGATCTGGGTTCACCGTATCTCATGGATACCCTTAGATAATACCCACATCAGTATGAATAACCCAGAAAAAGACCTGAAGACTGGCAGAACAGACTCTCCACAGCTAAATGTAGAAAAGAGGCCACGTCAAAGAGGGTGGAGACAAGGTGGGGAGCCAGACTCAGCCATGAGGCTGTCAGTAGGAGGGCGGGACACCTGTAGGCATGGAGAAGGGAAAGGAGCAGGTACCTCCGCAGGCACCGGGAGGATGGATCTTCTATAACACTTGGCTTTGAAAACCGCAGGGGTGTAAATTTAGCAAGTTCTTACTATCGGTGGGCTTAATACCTGGAACTTTAAAAATTCAGGTTCGGCTCTGGGAGAGCCAGGGCACAATGGGGATTGGAGTACCCACCCTCTAAGAGACAGCACAACAAACAGCCCCCTTGCACAGAAGCAGCAGTTTGAAAAACACTGAGGGTAAACAGGAAGGAGATTTATTTACTAACCTCAAGTCTTGTGCAGAAGGGATAGGGGTTTTGGGGAATCCGCAAGAACAGAAAAGCTGACCATTGCCCTTACCCTCCCCTGATAGATACATGAGCACCTGTGGGAACCAGCACAGTGCAAGCACTCCCCACCTAGCTTGTTTATAGTGTGTCCTGTTGCCACACGCTTCTGTGGACCCACCCCCATCATCCTCGCTGGGCAGTTTTCCTGGTTGGCTGGAGATCCCTCCCATAGCAGATGAGCACAGACCTTGCTGACACCATGCACTTTGCCCGCACATTCTCCCGAGGACCTGCCCCCTCCAACGTGCCCTTGGCAGGCGTCCATCCAAAGAGGTGGGACAGGTCTGCCACTGTGCAAGCAGCCCTGAAGGCGGGGGGCAGCCCCATTCCAAAGTGACTCCTGTGACGGGGATAGGGGAAATAACCACATAGTTCAACTCTGGCCTCAGCAGTGGGCCAGGCACAGACATCTGGTCCGACTGCAGGCTCCACCCACTAACAAAACTTGTCAGGGGACAACACAGGGAGAGGCCCCTGTGGTTCAGTGCTACTACTGTTCTGCCAGACACTTGGTCTGACCCACCTCAACCCCAGGGTGGCCCCATACTGGACCGCTAACAACACAGGTACCAAACTCTGCCCACAACAAGCAAAGAGCACCATTTCAGGCAACTGGATGGAAGGCAAACACAGCTCAGCGTAGTAGGGCACACAACACATAGAGGACACTCCTTAAGCACCACATTCTGATGAACAGGGGACCTTGCACTGCCGGACACCATGTGGACCTTGTCATCATAAAGCCACTACTTTCAAGAGCAGGAGACACAGCTGACTTTTTTTAAAAATTTTTTCTTAATGTTTATTTTTGAGACCAAGAGACAGTGTGAGTTGGGGGGAGGGGCAGAGAGAGAGAGAGAGGGAGACACAGGCTCCAGGCTCTAAGCCATCAGCACAGAGCCCGATGCAGGGCTTGAACTCAGTAGTGATCACGAGATCATGACCTGAGCCGAAGCCGGACATCCAACCTACTGAGCCACCCAGGTGCCCCACAGCTGACTTTCTTAATGCATACAGACAGAGAGACAAAGTTAAGAGACGGAGGAGTAAGTCCCAAATGAAAGAATAGAATAAAATCACAGCATAAAAGCTAAACAGAATGGAGATGATATGCCTGATAGAGGATGCCATTGAAAGTAATGGTCATGAAGATACTCACTGGACTTGAGAAAAAAGGAGAGGACGTCAGTGAGACCTTTAATACAGAGGAAGAAAACATTTAAAAAATCAGAGATTAATAACTCAATAACTAAAGTTTAAAATATATGAGGAGTAAATAGACTAGAGGAAGCAGGAGTATGGATCAGCAACCTGGAGGACAGAGCAATGGAAAGCAATCAAGCAGAGCAAAACAATAGTGAAAAATGAAAGTAGATTAAGGGAACTCAGTAACACCATGAAGTGTAATAACATTTGTATCCTAGGGAACCCAGAAGGGGAAGAGAGTAAAAAGGTGACAGAAAATTTGTAGATACGATAGCTGACACCTTCTCAAATCTGGAGAAGGAAACAGAAATCCAGATCCAGGATGCACAGAGAGCCCCCAACAAAATCGGCCCCAGGAGACGCACACCAGGATATATAGTAATTAAAATGGAGAAAAAGTAGTGATAGAGAATCTTAAAAGCAGAAGGAAAAGAGAAAACAGTTACATACAAGGAAAACCAAAGCAAAAATAAATTATTGGGACTACAGCAAAATAAAAATCTTCCCAACGAACAATCAAGAAAGCCAAAAGACCAGCTATGAATGGGAGAAGGTATTTGCAAATGACACTTCTGGTAAGGGATTATCATTCAGAATACATAAAGAACTTCTACAACTCAACACACACTCTCACACACAGTTTAAAAACTTAGCTGAAGAGATGAACAGACATTTCTCCAAAGAACACATCCAGATGGCCAGCAGACACGTGAAAAGATGCTCATCATCACTCATTATCAGGAAATGAAAATCAAAACCATATTGAGATATCGCCACACACCTGTCAGAATGGTAACAATCAAAAACACAAGAAACAACCAGTGTTGGTGAAAGTGTGGAGAAAAAGGAACCTTTGTCCACTGTCGGTGGGAATGCAAAATGGTATAGCCAGTGTGAAAAACAGTACATAGAGATTACTTTAAAAAAAATTAAAGAGGGGCGCCTGGGTGGCTCAGTCGGTTAAGCGGCCGACTTCGGCTCAGGTCACGATCTCGCGGTCCGTGAGTTCTAGCCCCGCGTAGGGCTCTGTGCTGACAGCTCAGAGCCTGGAGCCTGCTTCAGGTTCTGTGTCTCCCTCTCTCTGACCCTCCCCTGTTCATGCTCTGTCTTTCCCTGTCTCAAAAATAAATAAACGTTAAAAAAAAATTAAAAAAAAATTAAAGAATTACCATATGATCTGGTAATTCTACTGGGTATTTTCTCAAACAATATGAAAAATGAATTTGAAAAGATACACTTACATTCATTGCAGCATTATTTATAATAGCCAAATTAAGGCAGCAGCTCAAATGTACATCATTTGATGAATAAAGAGGAAGTGGTGTGTGTGTGTGTGTGTGTGTGTGTGTGTGGTGGAAGATGGGTCATAAAAATATTGCAGTCTTGCCATTTGCAACAACATGGATGGATCTAGAAGAGAAAATACTAAGTGAAGTCATTCAGCAAAAGGCAAACACATAGGGTTTTGCTCCTATAGTTCAAGAAACAAAGAAAAAACCAGACTCCTAACTGTAGAGAACAAACTGATGGTTACTAGAGGTGGATGGGGGAATGGGCAAAAGGGATTAAGAGTAGACTTAAAATGATGAGTAGTGAGTCATATATAGAATTGTTGAATCCCTGTATTGTATTTATACCTGTATGTTAATGATACTGGAATTTTAACTAAAAATAATTTTAAAAACATATGGAGATAGTTCTCATTTTAAGCGTTTACTATACCAACATATATTTTGGCACTTTTTAACATTGTAAAATCATATTTTAAAAATACATTTCTCTATAATATGGAACACTTGAGCTCAAAAAAAATCACCTATGTTAACAGTGGGATGTACTGTCATTTTGGCTTGGAGAGCTGGGTAGATTTTATTCTTCTCTTCATACACAAATTACTGATTTTTTTCTATTTGTATATAGAATGGTAAAAATTATTTTTTACTCCTCTGAGTATATATGAAACAAAACAATTTTATTTCTACTTACAGGTCTCAATTTATTGATGATGCATACCAGGAAGTACTGGATCTGCTACTGCCATTAAATCTTGAGGTGATTGTTGAGCGAAATTTATCTTGGGAGTGGTACCAGGAAGTTCCTTGTTTTAATGTAAATGCTCAGCTAAAGCCCATGGAGGTGAGATTTTTGGATGCTATTTATTTCCGTTTTTAGGCCATTAAAAAAATCCAATTATGATATAGTTGGTTTAAAATTTGTTATCGCTTGGGGTGCCTAGGTGGCTCAGTCAGTTGAACGTCTGACTTTTGATTTCAGCTCAGGTCATCATCTCACAGTCATGGGATTGAGCTAACAGCGTTGATCCTGTTTGGACTTCTCTCCCTCTCTTCCCCTCTCCCCTCTGCTCTCTCAAATAATAAACTTTAAAATTTGCTCTCTCTCTAATTGTTTTCTGTTTTCTAGTTGTTTTATTCTGTTTATTGTATTGTCTCCCCACATTTAACCTGATTTTGGATTGTTTGTCATTGATTTTACAGTTTCCCTTGGGTTTACGATTCATAATTTCAATCATAGTCTACTTTCCAATAATGTTTGACTGCTTCATGTATAGTATACCTTACAATACTACTGCATCTTTGAAATGCAGTCAAAGGAATCCTAGTACAAAAGTGTTAAATTTTGTGGTGTTAAAATTATTTCCTTGAGGTGATTGAGTATATCAACTTAAAACTCAAAGGGATTTTATTTTTACATAATTGCTATTACAGTTCTTCAGAGAAACATAATCAAAGGGTGTGTGTGTGTGTGTGTGTGTGTGTGTGTGTGTGTGTGTGTTTACACTTGGTCTGGATGTGGTAGACTGACTTCTTGATGACTCAATTTTAGCCTCTCCCTGACACAGAGGATGAGGTTCAGGAGGGGTCAAACATGTGGTCCCCTGAGGTAGACTGTAACAGTTGTTAACTATTCAGGTGGATCATGAAGACCCAGTTTCATACTGGTTGGTCTGCCCCAGAAGGCAGCTGGGCACTTACAGATGGTCTGTGCATGAGGTACATATTCTATATGCATACCATATATGTAATATCTTGGATAATATTGGACCAAATATCTAGATACTGTGACCTAGCCAAGTTGACATTGAATTAACACAGTTTTCAATACAGATCTTACGTTGGTGATATTAGGCTAAATTCACAACACATGGGGTTTTGAGTGACTGCATGAGTTCTTTAAGTGGATTTAAGTATCATATTTGACCATTAAACCTCAGCTTTTTATATAAAGCCAGGATATATTTTTTATACAGAGGACTTTTGTTAGGTTCAAAGGAAATAATTCATGTAAAACACTGAACTATTTTTCGTGATACAAGTCAATATTTTTGATTAAATTGCATTTGTAAATACAGGTGCTTAGTAACCCAAAAAATGCAGAGTATCTAGGTAAAGGTGAAAGTTCATTTGAAAGGTTTTAAATTATTAGGTTAATTGGTATATGCCTAACAAAAAACTTTTATTCATAATTTCATTGGAATTGACATCTAATTTCCGTATCTCACAAGGTACTAAAAATCACACGGTCATTTAGGAAACTCAATATTATTCGGTTAGTACAAATATCTAATGCATTAAAAAATTGGCTTGTAGAGGATTGAAATGAAACACTTGGCTTTTCTGTGGAAGAGGATTTTGAACTACGTAAAGTAGTAATGTTAAAATAAGCAAATCTTTTCTTCACAGTTCATTCTTAGTCAAGAAGATTTAACGACTATTTTTAAGACATTACATGGCAATGTGTGGTATGAAGAAGGTCATGGCGCCTCACCTGCAGGAGTAAAAGATGAGCATGGTATTACGAGTGGAGCTACTAATGCTTCACACCTTTCAGAAGGTATGTTCTTAACTTCAGATTAGCCCTCCCCTCCCCATGTCCAACCCCTCCTTTGCGTCTTGTATCCTTCTTTCCATTCTCTAGTTTGAGTTTTTGGAAAACAAGATTTATAGATCTGTTTTCAGTTCTCTAAGTTGAGTATCTCTAAATTGTCTGTTAGTAGACGTTCTGGTGATTTTTTTCTTTGAATCAAAATTCCTAATCGTGTTGTGACAAAATTCGTTAGTATTTATTCTTGTTATACCTACTGCCCTACATGTCCTTTTTTCAGTTTTTCTCACCATCCTCCTCTTTTCCCTTATTCCTAGTGCAGCCTATATCCCAGATGGGATATTTTATATCAGTATCAAAATATTAAGGATGTCGAGAGAGAACAGTCACTGATAAATGATGAATTTCAGCAGATATCTGCAAGACAGATAGGTGGAGCAGAGCAGAGGGAAACATAACTCAGTTGCATCTAATGTTGGATTTAATATGCTGTGTGGAACCTGACTGGGTCATATAGGGCTGGGATGATGCTGTGCTTCACAAGAATGAAGTTCACATTCTGGCATTTTGGGGTATCCTCAAACCTACCTACCTCAAAATGGAACCTACTAGTCCACTAGATCCACTCTTGCAAAGCCCTGAGATAATACACAACTTTTCCAGTCAGGGAAACACAAAAACAACCCTACATTTATAACATTATAGGACACTCTATCCTTATTGAGTAGTATAACCAGTCTAGTCCTTTGTTGTTAAAATATTCATAGTCAGAATAAGGAAATAGCAAGAACCAAAGCATAAAAGAAACAAAGATGACAACTATTTTCTGAGTGAAAGAGAATTAATTGAGGTAACAGAATAGAATGTAAACAAACAGAAAACAAACTCTAATTCATAATCAGAGGATTTTGAGAATATAGAAACTGAATCCTACCATCACGACCTTCCCCCCTCTCAAGATAAGAAAGAGTTCTTGGAACCCAAAAATATGGTGAAATTTTGAAACAGAACAAATGCACTAAGCATGAATTTAAAACGTAAGTACTGAGTTGGAATATATAGTTGATGTAAAATCAGCTCCCATGACACTGAGGAAAAATAAACCATAGAAATGTAAAATGAGATAAAACTTAAGAATGACAGACCTTTAATTACCTTGGGGTGCCTGGGTGGCTCAGTTGGTTAAGTATCTGACTCTTGATCTCAGCTCAGGTCATGATCTCATGGTTTGTGAGATGGAGCCTCACATTGTGCTCTGTGCTGACAGTACAGAGACTGCTTGGGATTCTCTCTATGCCCCTCCCCTGCTCGTGCTCACTCGTTCTCTCCCCTCCCCCACCTCCCCATCAAAAGAAATAAACTTCAAAAAAAAATGATAGACCTTTAGTCAAAGGTTGCAATCCAGAATAATAAGTATGTTAGGAGAAGAACTGAGAAAATGGAAGAGAAGAACCTTTGAAAGAAATAATAGAAAATCTCCAGAGCTAAATAAATAGTGAAATAAATTCTTGGATATAAAAAAAAAACCTAACGACTGTCAGGCGGATTGAATAAACAAAGACTGCCCATGCACACAGATCTTTATGAAATGTTAGAACCACAAAGGTAAGATTTATAGTTTCAGAAAAAAAGCAGGCTGTTTATTAGGGGCCTGGAAAAAGAGTTACTGGAATCAGATTACCCTGAGCAAAACTGGATGGGATGGGGTAGATGGATGATAAAAGACAATGAAGTACTATAGTCATATATCTAAGAAAAATGATTTTGAAGTTAGGATTCTGTATATGATCAAACCTTGAAATGTGAAAACACAATAATTCTCAAATTTCTAGTGGCTCAAAGTTTACTTCATTCTCATTCATCAAGAAATTACTTTGAAATATAATCTAGCGAAACAAGGAATCCAGGAAAAAGGAAAACATGGGAATCTGAAAACAATGGGCCTACTCAGGAGTACATTGAAAAGGAATCCCAAAATTATCTGTTTGATTGGGCTAGGAAGTTCTTGGTTTTCATTAAAGGGGAATTCAGAATGCCTTAAGACAAATTGTAAGAAATGGCAGAATGTCTTTAAAAAAAGAAAAATAGTATGAATTTCATATAGTATATAGAATGAGGGCTTAATTAGGTAAATAAGTGATATTTGGAAAGGAAGACATGCTTTTGGTTCTTAAGAAGGGAGATATCTCTACTATACAGTCTGGGCCAGAAGTAAAGTGGATTTACATTTTGCATGATTTTGAGCCACTGTTAGAATATGAGAAAAGATTCTTCTTTTTTGAGAGATGGAGTAGTTGTGATATAGCAGTAGAGGAAGTGTTAATAATAAACTATTACTCTCTTTATTGAAAATTATCACATAGCCATAGTTAACACATTGAAGACTTAATTAACTATGTAAGTAAGAATGTAAATGTTATTAACCCTGTTAACATTGAAATGGAGATATAACTGATCAAAGCAGGAAAAGAAGAAGATGGACGGATAGAGGAAGTGGTAAGGACTTAAAATAGTGGGGAGTGTAAAGATCATGTCCAAAATGAAACAAAAAATAGACAAGTGAATATATTACTATTTTAATCATTTTCTTGAAATTTATGCCTACACTGAGGTGGAAGGAATAAGGTAAACACCTCTTAAGTACTCATCAACCCAGTTTCAACAACTAGTA
Source organism: Panthera uncia (assembly GCF_023721935.1). Classification (NCBI taxonomy): domain Eukaryota; kingdom Metazoa; phylum Chordata; class Mammalia; order Carnivora; family Felidae; genus Panthera; species Panthera uncia. The sequence continues at coordinate 18,275,401 of NC_064807.1, forward strand.
TCATGTGACTGTCTTTATTACTGCTGTAACTCTGCTTTTTCTTCCCTCTACTGCCATCCCACTAAATGACTTTAAAGAAAATCTTAGATGGTCTACCTTCAGTTGGTATTTAAGCAGTAAGAACTTTACTTTTTAAATGTAGTCACAGTAACATTGTCACCCCTAAAAAATGGCTATACCCCCTATAAACCATGAAAATATCCTGGTAGGCTTCATTTTCTCCTGATTGTCTCATAAATACTTTTTTTTCTTTTCATAATGGTAAAGGAACCAATTTGCAAGGATGCTCTAACAACTTTAAATCTGTTGTACCTAATAACAGAGTTCCAAAATGTCTGCAACAAAAATTGACAAAACAAAAGGAAGAAATACCCCTATACAGAATCATAGTTGTGTATTTAGCACACCACTCTTAGTAATTAATAGAATATAGACAAAAATCAGAAAGAATATAGAACATTTGAATACTGTTAACAAAATTGACCTAATTGACATTCAACAATTGCAGAATGTACGTCTTTTAAAAGGGCTCTTAGAATATTCACAAGGATAGACCATCCTGGGAGGCCATAAAATTTTCTGGCCACATGGAATTAAATTAGAAATGAGTAGAAGTAGGATGTCAGAGAAACTTGAACTACTTGGGCATTAAACATTTTTCAAATAACCTGTGGGTCAAAAAAGAAAAGATGCGGGGCTCCTGGGTGGCTCAGTCGGTTGAGCGTCCGACTTCAGCTCAGGTCATGATCTCGCAGTTCGTGAGTTTGAGCCCTGCATCAGGCTCCGCGCTGACGGCTCAGAGCCTGGAGCCTACTTCAGATTCTGTATCTCCCTCTTTCTGCCCCTTCCCCACTCATGCTCTGTCTCCCTCTGTCTCTCAAAAATGAATAAACGTTAAAAAAATTTTTTTTCTTTAAAAAGAAAAGACAAAGGAAAGTAGAAAAGTGTTTAAACGGGAAGATAATGAACATAAAGCATACCAAAATTTGGGGATGCAACTAAAGCAGAGCTGAAATAATTTTGTAGCTGAAAAGGATTTGATTAGGAAAAACGAGTTTAAAAGAGTAAATATTTTGCCTGGAGAAAGTAGAAAAGAGCAAATTAAACCCAAAGTAAATACAAGAGAGCAGTAATACAGGTATGAGTAGAAGTCAGTGGAAGAGAAACAGGTAAATAATAGAGAAAATTGGCAAAGTCAGAGATTATTTTCATTGGAAAAAACTAATGAAATCGATAAACTCTTAGGATGGAAGAAAGAAAGAAAAAAATTAGCAGTATCAGAGTTAGATAGATACTGCAGATCACTACCAGGATAATGAGGAAATATTATGAATAATTTTGTGACTGGATTCTACAACTTCTTTGAAATGGAGAAATTACTTGGAAAACACAAAATCGCCAAAACTGACATAAGAAGAAATAAAAAATCTGAGTAGCCCTCTGTCTGTTAAAGGATTTGAATTTCAGTGGTGAATTCTTTGAAATATTTGAGTTAGAAATAATACCAGTGTTACACAAGCTTTGCTGGAAAATAGAGGAAGGGGGATCACTTCCTTAGCAATTTTTCAAAGCAAGCATTACTCTGGTAACAAGGAAAAGAAAAAGCCAGTTCAGGAAAAGAATCTCGGGGTACTTGGTGGCTTATTTGGTTAAGTGTTTGACTCTCGGTTTTGGCTCAAATCATGATCTTGAGTTTGTGGGATTGAGCCCTATGTTGGGCTCTGCGCTTACAGCATGGAGCCTGCTTGGGAAATTTCTCTTTCTCTCTCTCTCTCTCTCTCTCTCTCTCTCTCCCCCCCCCCCCCGCATAAATAAGCATTTAAAAAAATCACACACCAAATACTTCATGAACACAGATACGGAAATTTTAAACAAGATACTAGTATACTGAATCCAACAATAAGGATATAGGATACTTCACCTTGACCAAGTGAGAATTAGCCCAAAATAACAAAATTGGTTTTAACAGTCAAAAATCAATGAATGTAAATCACCAAATTAACAAAGAAGAAAAAGATTATATCTCAGCAGATGCAAAGAAAGCATTTGATAAAATTCTGTATCTGTGAAGAAAACTAGAAATATTTAAAAGGCATACTTAATGCTGAAGTGTTAAATTTTTCCCTGTAAAGTAGGCACAAGTTAGAAGTGTCCATAATCATCATACCAGGTCAATTGGTAGTCATTGATAGAGTAATAAGGCCAGGAGAAGGATTAATAGGTCTAAAGAGTAGAAAGAAGTAAAAATGCCTTTGACCACATACCCAGAAAACCCAAAAACAAAGGGTAAAAAAAAAAAAAATACTGCGAAGGAAGAACAAAGATTTATACTGTGTAATTTCAAAACATGGAATAAACTACAAATCTTGTTAGTATGGCTATTGGCATAACATAAACGGAACAGTAAAACCCAGGAGTCCAGAAAACACACAGATAGAGTCAACTGATTTTCAATGAAGACTAGTCAATAGGGAAAGGATAAACGTTTTAACAAATGGTGCTGTCACAACTAGATAATCTAAATGTAGGAAAAATTGAACCTTGTCCCTTTATACCATATATAGAAATTAATTTGAGATGGATGAAAGACCTATGTTTGAAAGCTAAAACTTTAAGCTTATAAAAGACAACATGGGATACTTTCATCAATCATGGGATAGCCAAAGATTTCTTAGGCAGATAGAACACTAATCATGAAAACTTTATAAAGGACACTTCATAAACATTTTTAATTTATACTTATCAAAAGATGGTATCAGATTGTGAAAAGTGAGGCCTCAGTCTGAGATACATATTCATGATACATGTATATGATGTCATATCTAGAATACTTGATAACTCCTTGAAATTAAGAACTTTAAAAATAAAACCAAAAGAATTACCAAAAAAATTGGATACATGGGAGAGGATACGTTAAATGTACAGTAAGCAGGTGAAAAGGTCCTAATATAGTTATTTATCGGGAAAACTCACCAGATGAGTCAGTTTTTAAAAGACTGACAACTCCACATGTTGATGAGAATATGAGACAGCGGAGACGCACATAATGTGATTTGGGAATGTGAATGAGTTGGGAAAATGTTGGGAATGTGAAATACTATAACTACTTCAACAGAGTTTGGCAGTTGACATATATCTACCTTGTAACAAACAATTATGGTCTAAGTATTTATCCTACCCCGCTCTAAAATCAGTGCATATATCTACAAAATGACTTATTCAGGAGTATTTGTAGCAGATTGATTCATAATAGCTTAAATCTGGAAACAACCCATATGTTCATCAGTCCTAGAATGGATAAACTGTATTTTTTGTAGAATGCATTTTCATAGACTGCAGAAGAAAGAATGACCCTTGCAACAACATGGATGACTCTGAAACATGTTTACTGAAGGAAGCCAAACACGAAAGAGGGTTTACTCTGAATATGACTATGCAGACTTTAAGAACAAACAAAACTAACCTTTGGTGATTAAAAATTAGAATGGTAGGGAGGTTGAGGATTAGCTAGAAAGAGTTACAAGAGAGCTTTCTGGAATGATGTAAATCTTCAGTATCTTTTTTTTTTTTTTAATAATTAAACTTTTATTTTTAAATATGAAATTTATTGTCAAATTGGTTTCCATACAACACCCAGTGCTCATCCCAAAAGGTGCCCTCCTCAATATCCATCACCCACCCTCCCATCCCTCCCACCCCTCCCACCCCCCATCAACCCTCAGTTTGTTCTCAGTTTTTAAGAGTCTCTTATGCTTTGCCTCTCTCCCTCTCTAACCTCTTTTTTTTTTCTTCCCCTCCCCCATGGACTTCTGTTAAGTTTCTCAGGATTTACATAAGAGTGAAAACATATATATTGGCAAAGATGAAGTTAAGCTTTCACTTTTTGCAGATGACATGATATTATACATGGAAAATCCGATAGACTCCACCAAAAGTCTGCTAGAGCTGATGCATGAATTCAGCAAAGTCGCAGGATACAAAATCAATGTACAGAAATCAGTTGCATTCTTATAGACTAATAATGAAGCAACAGAAAGACAAAGAAACTGATCCCATTCACAACTGCACCAAGAAGCATAAAATACCTAGGAATAAACCTAACCAAAGATGTAAAAAATCTTCAGTATCTTAATTGAAGTGTTTGTGGCATGGATATATACAATCTCATTGAATTGTTCTGCTAAGATCTATGTATTTCACCGATGTAAATTTTAACTCAATTAAAAATAAGTTACGCGGTGTGGTGGTACTTGTCTCTGCGGTTGGGTAGAATGAGAATTAGCAAGAGCTGTGTGTTTAGTAAAAACCCATTTAATATATACCATGTACGTAAATGCCTTGGCTCAAAATGTAAAATGCAGGAAAGAATGAATTTTGTTTCCTTCTTTTCAGTGGAACAATTTTTTAAACATCATTTAAGATGATCTTGTTTGGTTTTAGTTTTTTGAAGTAAGTTTGAATATTAAACTAGGTGCCAGGTATTCTAGTAGGAATTTTACACATACTCTTTTACTTAATCCCGAAAACAAACCCAGTAGTTAGTTCTGTTATTCTCATTTTACAAAAATGGAAACAGGAGCATCAGTGTTTAATATTTCCGAGTTACTGCATGGATAGAATCTTAAGCCAGTAGTTACTGAGTTCAGCATCTGAAGTTTCTAATATTTTTTTATTTTCTTGAATATCATTATACTATACCTGTTTAGTGGATAATTCTCTTAAGCCTATTTTAAGCCTGTTTTAATGACTTCTACTTTTCTTAACTTTTTTGTCCAATAACTTTTCATTTTTCCAAGGAACAACTGTAGTGACAGCTGCTGTGGTAGAAATACATTCACAGGCCTCTCAAGTTAAGACAACGCTAAATATGAGTTTCAAAACTGATTATCTCACCATGGTACTATATAGTCCAAGTCCTGAGCAGGTAAGTTAAGGAAAAAAAGTATTTTCTCACTTGATGAAAATGATATAGGCGAATACTTATTAAAGTAACAGTTTTCGGGGTGCCTGGGTGGCTCAGTTGGTTGAGCCTTCGACTTTGGCTCAGGTCATGAGCTCGCACTTCCTCACTTCGAGCCCCGCACTGGGCTGTGTGCTGACAGCTCAGAGCCTGGGGCCTGCTTGTGATGCTGTGTCTCCCTCTTTCTCTCTGCCTCCCCCACTCACACTCTGTCTCTGTTGCTCAAAAATAAGTAAACATTTAAAAAATATTTTAAAAAATAAGTTAATATTTCATATGTATTTTGGATTATCTTTTCCTCTGAAAAATGCTACTGATTATTTCATTTTAATAACAAAATTAATTTAACCATTGCCCTTTTAAGATAAGTTTTCTTTCCTATAGGTAGTGATGTAAAAAAAAAAAAAAAAAAAAAGTTTTTAAACTAAATGGCTTTTTTGGCCTTTCATTAGCAAGCGCTGTGGAGATAGAGAATGTGGTAGTTCATATCTTAAAATGTGTTAAGACTTTGTTTTTCTGTAAAATGTGTATTGGTTTCCTTCCACAGACTTCCTTTACAGATGTTCGTGATCCTGCTCTGAAACTTGCTGAATTTAAGTTGGAGAATATTATAAGCACTGCAAAGATGTATACAGATGACTCAGTATTTTCTTCCTTCTCATTAAAAAACTGTATTTTAGATGATAAAAGACCTCATGTCAAGAAGGCAACTCCTAGGTAACAGTGTGCTTAGTTTTTATTTGAGAAATGTTTGAATTGTTCGACAAAACTTAATCCCAAAGTTGCATGTTTGTTTTCTGGGTACATCCTAAGATCTTCAAAGTTTCAATTTAGTGGAGTCATGGTTTTCAGCATTGCAAATGGCCTCGTTCAGTTACGTGCTGTTCTTATGGGATGGTTGATGGAATGGTTCAAAAGAAATAATGCAGTTAAACTCGTTTTTTAAATGAATCTCTTTTTCCTAAATTATTATTTATCTTTGTAAGTTCTAATGGGAAAACATGAAAAATTGAGAAGACATTTAAGTTCTGCCAATTGCTTAAAGTTACACTTACTAGTTTATGAAACAGTTGTGCTCCAGAAGTTTCTAAGTCTGTTATTTGGAGTACTTTGTGATCTTCCCAAGAGAAATGACTTCAGAATGTTGGTTTGCTGTTAGTAAAATGAATAAGAGGTCTTTTGACTTTTATTGGTGTGTTTGGTTATTTTTAAGATACTCACAGGAATTGTTATTGTATTTTTCAGAATGATAGGACTGACGGTTGGGTTTGACAAAAAGGACATGATGGATGTAAAGTATAGGAAAGTCAGAGATGGTTTGGTGACTGATTTAGTCTTTCAAGAAATGTATATTTGTGCCAGTGTAGAATTTCTGCTGACAGTTGCAAACGTCTTTCTTGAGGCCTTCACCACGGGCACGGCTATAGAAACCAGCGTTCAAACATGGACTGCTAAGGAAGAAGGTTAGTTATTGGCTAAAATATTTAATATATGTATTATTGAAATGCTACAATAGCACTTACCTTGATTATCTGTCTAGATGATGAGGCTAAGTGAATTAATAAAGTAAAATATTTTTCAGAGGTAAGTGAAAAACTTAAATGTGTTTTCCTGTAGGATGTGCAGTTTGTGTGTTTTTCTACATATAAATATATATTGGGTTCAATAATTAAGGGACCTATATTAGAATAAGCAAATATGCTTCTCTACAGGCAGTAATTTAAAAGAATTTTTTTGACAAAAACAAGCAGGAGGAATAATGAACCAACTATTCCTTTTCATATTTAAAGACAGTATTTTTACTTAATGTACTCTTTTATTTTTGTTATTTTTACAGCTCTCCATTATCATTTACTTATGTGGCTCATTGTGGTGTAGCGGAAGGAGTGCCAAGTTGAGAGTCAGAGATTGGGTTAGCTCCCAGCTCTGCCATGAAAGGGTTTTTCCCCCACATTTAAAAATGCTCTTAAGACTATACATCTTCAACTTTTATACTAAAAGAATTACAGTAGATTCCTTTGAGATCTAAGATTCTTGTATTTTTTTCCTTGGAATGAAAAAACCATTTTCTCACAAGTAACAAGTTTTTCCATAAATAATCTGTATCAAATATATAGAAATATTTTAAAATGTGAACTTATTTTGTTCCTATTTAGTACCTGTACAGGAAAAAGAGAAGTGGGAAGTTAATATTATTATTAAAAATCCTGAAATTGTGTTTGTGGCTGATATGACACGAAGTGATGCTCCTGCCTTAGTCATTACAACACAATGTGAAATTTGTTGGAAAGGTGACCGTGAGAACAGTACAATGACTGCTGCCATTAAAGATCTTCAAGTGAGAGCATGCCCATTTCTTCCAGTCAAGAGAAAAGGCAGAATCACTACGGTGAGTTTACTCTTTCCTTATCTGCTTAATTGTAAACTATTTCGGATTTAGCCATATGCCTCTTTAGAAAACTACTAACGTACTTCTCAGCCTTTTTCTGTAAAATACCTTTCTTTCTTCTTGAAGAGCCTAGTCTAGATTATTATTACACAAGCTTTGAAGCTCTTTTTCATTCCCCAGTTGCTCCACAGTGTTGTATGTATTTGTGGGAATAGTCTCACCAACAAGTTGTTTTCGTCGGGATGCTTCTTGGAGACCTCACGCTGGCTTTCTGACCACGTCAATTTCACACTGCTCTTAGCTCTTTGAGACTTTCTACCAGTCATTTGCTATGTTGTATATGTTTTATTATCTTTAATTTTTTTTCTCCCATCTGAACACTTTTGCTCAGATAGATGTTTTCTTTTTTTTTTTTCTTTTTTCCCTGTAATTTATTTGAACCTTGAGCCATTTGCTTCGATATACATTCACATTTACGTTTTACTCTGTGGTAGCCTCTTGGCCTTCCACTCTTCATAACTGAGGAAAGTCCGTTTCTGCAAAGACATCTTTTTCTTTCTTTCTTTTTTTTTTTTTTTTTTTTTTGATGTTTATTTATTTCTGAGATAGAGACATAGCATGAGCAGGGAAGGGGCAGAGAGAGAGGGAGACACAGAATCCGAAGCAGGCTCCAGGCTCCAGGCTCCGAGCTGTCAGCACAGAGCCCTACGCAGGGCTTGAACTCAAACCGTGAGATCATGACCTGAGCCGAAGTTGGACGCTCAACTGACTGAGCCACCCATAGATGTCGCCCCTAAAGACATCTTTTTCAAGTTAACTATTACTCCTAGTACTCGTATAAAACACAAATTGTGTAGGCTTCTACAAGGAGTAGTAGAAGCATAAATGTTCTTAGTAGTCAACATAGAAATATAAACTGTAATTTTGTGATAAGTCAATACATATATGTCAATTAGGATACAGGCGAGTTTCTTTTCTTAGTTTGCAAAGCTGATGGCTCACCACTAACAAAAGAGAGGAAACAACAACTGGAGGGCAAGGTGATTCTCTTTTGTGTTATAATTTAGAAATTTTACATATATTTTTTCTATTTACATCTGTTTGGCCTTGTTAAAAGATAAAATCCAACCAGGGAAATTTGAAGATATAATTGGCTTTATTAAGCATTTCATGAATTTGGCTGCATCCCATCTAGCAAATAGAAAGAAGTTCCTAGGAGTTATATAAAATGGAAGGTTTTTTTTAACAGGAAGGAGAATGGAGCAGGGAAGTTGTTAGCAAAAGAAAGGATTGTTTCAGACAAGGTCATATTTCTTTAAAAGAGAGGGGCTTGTTGGGTAGATTAACTCCTCTTCCTTTTGGGGATGGAGAAGGGTCCATATGACAGATTACCTCATTGGTGCAGACCAAAAACTTCCTGATTAAGACTACATTTTGGGGGGGGGGGTGCTGAAACTGCAGTTAGGTTAGGTATTAAGCCCTGGTGTACCGATTTAGCCTAGCATAAGTAAGTGACTTCATCTTGATCCTGTGGTTTTTCCTTTTATTACCAGCTTGAACTTAGTCGTAGGACCACACTTCTCTTCAAAAAGGACTGGAGTGTGTGCTCTTTTTTCCTGAGCTACCTTGTGCTCACCTGAAACTTCTATTACTGTAGGAGAGAAAAGGAGATACAAGGTGACAGTTAGAGGTCCTGCCCTATTGGTCACTCAGAGGTTTTTTCCTTTGTCCACACGTATAATTCATAGTTGCCTTTTCTCATCCAAAGAACATCTCCATCTCTTCCTTAAGGGGTACAAGTTCAAAGTCCAGGATCTTTGGGTGATAATTTTTTTCAGTCTGCTGTGACTTCTCTCTTTTAGACCATCTATTAGCTAACAGACAAATAATCTATTGCTTTTCAGCAAGCACTCCATCACCACACACACAAATACCACATACTGGTGGTGTAAGGACAGGGTAGTTGCGGTTCAGGAAAAGAAAGAATGGGAACACTTGGTAGTCACTTATCCTTAACAACTGTCATATCCTTCTGAGTGGGAATGTGAAAACTTGCAGCTCCTATAGTGGAGTCCGGTTCCTGGGAGAGCATGTGTTGTGCCTTCCATTTGACTCTCATGGAAGAGCATTGCTGTCTTTTTCTCAGATGGCTCTGGCCTTCCCCTTTGAAAGAATTTTTTTTTTTTTTTTGCCATTATTCTCTGTAGATACTTCTGAGGTGGCTATTGTCTTTTTTGGGGGAACCCCACAGTTGTCACAGCTTCCTCCTGAGTTGGTTACTCAGCAGTTGAATAACAGGGTTTTGCATCACAGATAATGGTTTCTTTGGCAGTCCTTCATTCCTTGAACATTTAGTTTACATCTAGGTAGTTCCAGGTAAAAGCAGCCGTAACCAAAGGATGCATTCATTCACTTACTGTACAAAACTCCTGTTTTACTTACTGATCTTTATATTCTGTCTATTCTGCCTCCATCCTGATTTAGTAAAGGCTACTTTAATAATAGGTGTGGGCAAGGGGGATAAGCACCATCTGTAATCTAATTTTTTTGTTATTTTTGCCATGGGCTAGTTCCAAATTTGATTTTAACAAAAACTGCTAGAGAAAGACTAGGAGTGCAGTCTTTTCTCTCGCTGATGCTCCTCTTTAGAGCTGAAGTCTCCTCAGTGGTTTCCTGTCTCTCATAGGACTTTGCAGACAGCAGAATGAAGGAGCTAATACAGAGCAACATTCTAAATATTCCAAGCCTGTCTGGCTGAAGTCAGGTTTTTTCCCAGAGTACGTTGTCTGCCTTCCTAGGTATCACCAGTAGCAGTCTTCCCAGATATTTTGCTATGGCATTGTTAAAGTCGTCAGCTTTGTATTTTTGTAGCTGGGGTACAGGGGGGCAAGAGCACCTGGCCCTGGGGTCCCAAATAGACCAGGTTTGGCCAATCGCTGCTGACAGAATCCAAAGGCAGAGAGACAGTGGTGGTGAAACAGGAAAGGAATTTATTTCAGTGAGGCCAACACGGAGAAGACAGCAGACTAATAGCTCAAAGACTGTCTCCAAAGTACCGAAAATGGGTCTAGATTTATACAAGGAGAATGTGCGTTGGGGAGCCTGGATGGCTCAGTTGGTTGAGCATATGACTCTTGATTTTAGCCCGGGTCATGATCTCATGATCTGTGGGATTGAGCCTCACGTCAGGCTGTGGGTCTCTCTCCTCCTTTCCTCTACCCCTCCCCTGCTTGATTGCGCATTGGTACACATACGCTTGCACACTCTCTCTGAAAATAAAAGAATAAACTTCAAAAAAATGTGGGGCAAAGGTTTGTGGGTGTGAGCAGGTGGGCAGTAAAGGTCAGGTGGACCATTGTCTTGTGGTCAGTCACATGGGGTCTTGCTGGCTTAGGGCAGTCCTTATTGCTCGAAGGGTAGTTTCGGCTCCCATCAGGGGATGCTTTGCCCATCGGGTCTGTGGCCTGTGTTAAGTAATAAGCTGTAAAGAAAAACTTAATCAGTTAGAAAGTACAGACTAAGGTCATAGTGGAGGTAGTTGAAGGCCTCTTTCATTTTGAAACATCCCTTGTCCATTCAATTGGCAAATCAGTCACAGATAGTTTGAACTTTGCTGAAGTGCCAATTTCTCTGAATGAAATTCTGTGCTTAGTTAGGATATTAATTAGGTGCTGTAACAAGCAGTACCTCCCCAAAAGTAGCTAAAGCATGGCTTAACCACATTTAAAAGATTGTTTCCATCTTGTTGTTCTGCTATTCTAGGATGTAATTTAATCTGCTTATTCAAGGAAATAGATTTTTTCCTCTTAGTTCCGTTCTGCTGACCATTTAGAAATTGCTGACCACTCCACTCTACTTAGCAATAGGCTTCTGCTTAGTATATAACTAATTTGACAAATAATTAGAAGGTAAATCACCTCCAAATTTTGAGATAACTCCTCTGCTCCTTTTCCCCCCCTTGGGAACTTTGCAGGGTTACCTTGGTAGCTTGCTTATACTTCCAAGCAGATGTTTTTAACATGACTTTCAACTTGTAGATGGATTTCTACTCTGCCACAAGTGGCTTCCTTCATAGATGGAAATAGAAGTATAGAAAAGGATGGGGCACTTGGGTGGCTCAGTCTTTTAAGTGTGCAACTTCGGCTCAGGTCATGATCTCATGATCTCATGATCTCATGGTTTGTGAGTTCTCACCCCGTGTTGGGCTCTGTGCTGACAGCCCAGAGCCTGGAGCCTGCTTCAGAATCTGTGTATCTCTCTCTCTGCTCCTCCCCTGCTCATACTCTGTCTCTCTCCCTCTCAAAAATCAGTAAACATTAAAAAGGAAAAAAAAAAAGTATTGAAAAGGAGATCTTTAGCTGGGTAACCATGTCTTAAGTGAAACTTCTGTGACTTGGGAGGATTTTGAAAAGTGTATTTATGGCCAGCCAGCAGTTTTGGCCACATACATTTGGATAAGTTGTAGTTAGTGGAACTTTAATTGATACTGTATTTATTTAATATTAAAGTTTATTAATCTAGTATTTTTTTTTTTAACATTTATTCATTTTTGAGAGAGAGAGCACGAGCGGGAGAGGGGCAGAGAGAGAGAGAGGGAGACACAGAATCCACTGCAGGCTCCAGGCTCTGAGCTGTCATCACAGAGCCTGATGCAGGGCTCAAACCCACTAACCACAAGATCATGACCTGAGCCAAAGTCAGATGCCCAACCAACTGAGCCACCCTGGCACCCCAGTTTCTTAATCTAATATTAATTGGGGTCCATAGATGCTTATTAAAACTTCATGAACCTTGTAAAGTGCTGTATGCATGGATTTTTAAAAATGAGAATTTACTTTTCAAAGGATACACAATACCAAATTTTTAGAAGTTTTAACAGATTGGATATTCTCATCTTTGCTCCTTGTAGAGTATAAATTTATATTTGTTTGACTTTATTTCACCCATTAAGATTTTATAATTTTTGAATAAATTCCTAAATCGTAATAAAAGCTAAATCATGATCCAAATTTTGAATTTATATCATAACAAATGTCTGTAAGTTTTTTTTAAGTTTTTATTCAAATTCCAATTAGTTAACATACAGTGTAATATTGTTACAGGGGTACAGTGTAGTGATTCAACACTTCAACAACACTCGGTGCTCATCACAAGTGCACTCCTTAATCCCCATCACTTATTTAACTCACCTCCCCATTGCTAACCATTGGTTTGTTCTTTGCAGTTAAGAATCTGTTTCTTGGTTTGCCCCCTCTCTCTTTTTTTTCCCTTTGCTCATTTGTTTCTTAAATTCCACAGATGAGGAAATCATAGGGTGTTTGTCTTTCTCTGACTGACTTATTTCACTTAGCATAATTTTATGGCTGGGCTGTCAGCTTTTTAAAGTGAATTTGTGTTATTCTATAACTTTACTAGACTTGCTACCTATTCTAGTATTTTTAATTATGTTAGGTTTTCTAAAAATTACCTGCAAAAGTAACATTCTTTGTTCCTTAAATGACAATAATGACTCATCCTCATTGCATTCCCATTTTAAGTTATTACTATATTACTATAATTTTAATATTTGCTTGTGAATTTATACATATAACCTTGAGATGTTGAAAATTTTCCATATCTAATTTTGAAAGAATCTTAATCATGAATAAGTGTGGAATTTTATTTTTTTAAGTTTAATTTTTTATTTTGAGAGAGAGCACTGGAGGGGCAGAGAGAGGGAGATAGAGAGACTCAGGCAGGTTCCATCACTGTCAGCGCAGAGCATGGTGTGGAGCTTGAACTCACGAACTGTAAGATCATGACCTGAGCTGAAACTGAGTTGGATACTTAACCAACTGAGCCTCCCAGGTGCCCCATATATGATATTTTATTGAGTGCTTACTACTATCTGCTGAGAAAAGCATAATAGTTTTTATTATTCTTATAATAAATAACATTAATAGTTTTTCCTATAGCATGTGAGCCTTACATTTGTGGGAAAAATACCCCAAATTGGAGACTATTTTAATTTGTTCTTCTGTTTTGTTAAAAGTACCTTCGTGGACTCTGTAATAAAAGCCTGTAACTCTCCTGGAAGAGTAGCTGGGGGAGGCTTCTCAGCAGAAATGACCTTTATGCTGATGCCTGTAGGATGAGTGGGTATTATCTAATTCACCTGCATCAGGAGCATGTTTCAGGGTAAAGGGATAGCATATGCAGAGAACCTGGGTTCCAGAGAGCACAAGTTCCCACCCCACACCTACTCGCACACCAGCATCTGTACTCTTACACTCTGCCTTTTTCTCTTGTTATTCAGTTCTTCAGTGTGAGGCAGTCCTTCCCACCACCTAGATAAGGTTTGTAAAGTGGAGAATTTATGGTGAACTCTTACAGGTTTTTGTAGATGTTGTGTAGCTTAAGATTGCTTCTGCAAAGGGGAAGCAGTAGCAGCAGGAAAGTCTTTTCGTGTAAGACTGGGAGCAGTTTGGTGAGAAAGTAGGAAAGAGAAAAAAATGATAGAAATACCCCTGAAATCACAGTGGATATAGTTGGAGACAAATACTAGTAGGAAAACAATTCCATTTTTTTTTTTTTTAATTTATTTTTGGGACAGAGAGAGACAGAGCATGAACGGGGGAGGGGCAGAGAGAGAGGGAGACACAGAATGGGAAACAGGCTCCAGGCTCCGAGCCATCAGCCCAGAGCCTGACGCGGGGCTCGAACTCACGGACCGCGAGATCGTGACCTGGCTGAAGTCGGACGCTCAACCGACTGCGCCACCCAGGCGCCCCGGAAAACAATTCCATTTTAAGAACTGTTTCTGCATCATTAAATTAATCTATATGGACTGAATCGTGGACAACTTGACAGTAATGTTTTGGCATGAACACCTTTACTGTTAATGACCAGCTGCATTTTTAGTCTTCAGTAACTAGACTTGAAAATAAAGGAATTGGGCAAGGATCAACGTATACCTTCGTATTTATTTTGGGAAAGGGCTATTAAAAAATTTCCGAATTATAGAGAAACTTGTATATGTATGTATCATGGTATTTTTTTGGTTTTGTTTTGTCTTCCCTAAGATGAAGAAATAACACAAATTTTATATTGAAAATCTTGGATCATGTATTATAATGTTATCATTCCTGTTTATGAAGTTTAAAGACGTAATATACTGAATGTTAAAGTCGTGTACCAGTTGTTCCTAATGATTTTATTAGAATAGCGGTAGTTTTTCTTTTTTTGGTGTTTGTTTGTTTATTTTGAGAGAGAGAGAGAGGTAGGGAGAGGGCTGGGCAGACACTGAAGGGAGGGAGAGAATCCCAAGCAGGCTCCACATTGTCAGCGCAGAGCCCAACACAGGGCTCAAACTTACAAACCGTTAGATTGTGACCTGAGCCAAAACCAAGAGTCAGACACGTAACTGAAGGAGCCACCCAGGTGCCCCTAGAATAGTGGTAGATTTTAATGTGATTTCTTTGGGAAATGGTTTAGGATGTCAATTTTTCTTTCTGACTTATTCTTCATTATTAGTGTAGGCAGAATTCTAAGATGGCCCCCAAGATTTCTATTCCCTGTTGCATGTGCCCAGTATGGTTTTCTCTTGAGTGTGGGTAGATTTAATAACTATAATTAAGTCACTAATTAGTTAACTTTGAGTTAATCAAAGAGAGATTCTGGGTGAGCCTAACCTAATTTTTAAAATGTGAAACATCAGAATAATGTTTTCCTATTGGCTTTAAAGGAGCAAACTGGGGAGAAGGCAACATGGCAAGAACCTGTGAGCGACCAGTAGGAGTAGAAGGCAGTCCCTGGCCAACAGCCAGCCAGCAAATGGAGATCTCAGTCATAGGGCCGCAAAGACAGGAATTTTACCAGCGACCTGAAGGAGTCTGGGAGAAAATCTTTACCTGGTCAAGCCTTCAGATGACATAACTGGCTGGCTGACCCCTAATTTCAGCAAGATTCCTAACCCATTAAAACAGGGAAATAATAAATTTGTGTTAAGTTGCAAAGTGTGTAGAAATTTGTTATGCAGCAATAGGAAACAAGCAGTTAATCTATAAAATATGGGAGTGGCAGGGGTGCCTGGGTGGCTCAGTCTGACTCTTCATTTTGGCTCTGGTCATGATCTCATGGTTTGTGAGATAAGCCCTGCACTGGGCTCTGTGCTGACAGTGCGGAGCCTGCTTGGGTTTCTCTATCTCCCTCTGTTTCTGTCTCTTGTTTCCCGTGCCGGTGCCTGTGCACACTCTCTTTCTCTCTCTCAAAAATAAGCATTAAAAAAAAAATGTGTTAGCAGCTTCGGAACTGGGGAGCATGCAGAATCTGGAGGAATTTTAAGGAGAATGGTAGAGAAAGCCTCAAGTGTGTTGAACAGACTCTTTTTGAATATGCTGCCCAAAGGGCCTATAAAGAAGGTGAAAGACATGTTATTGGAAGCTAAAAGGATGGCTTGAGTTATAATACAAAGAGCTTTGCAAAACTGTGTCTTGTGTTGTCTGGAAAGCAGAACTTATGAGTGGAAAACATGGAGCTATATATATAGCTAAGGAGATTTCTAAGCTGCCTGATTTGAAGATGTTGGCTGCTTTCTTTTTTCATTTTTTAATGTTAATTGATTTTTGAGAGAGAGAGAAAACACAAGCAGGGAGGAGGGGAGGGCAGAGAGAGGGGGAGACACAGAATCCAAAGCAGGCTTCAGGCTCTGAGCTGAAAGCACAGAGCCCAACGCGGAGCTTGAACTCACCAACTACAGGATCATGACCTGAGCCGCAGTCAGATGCTTAACAGACTGAGCCACCCAGATGCCCCAATGTTGCCTGTTTTCTTACTGTTTATAGTAAAATGCTAGACCAGAGGGATAAATTGAGGAAGAACAGTTAAAAAGAACCCGAACTTTATGATTTTGATAATTCCTTAGCTTTTCAAATGGCAGAAGATGCTAAAAGTCAGAAATAGCTCCCAAAAGTGGGGCATAGAGAAAAGACTGTATATAAACTTTTGCTAAATCTCAGGATAAAAAAACACAGTGTTCATACACAGGAAGGGCCCTTTCAAGAGATTTTGAAGGATTAATGTGTGTTTCACAGATCTTCTCAAACAGTGTTTTATAAAGGTTTTATAAAATATAAAGTGTTTTATAAAATTCCTTTATAAAGGAATTATAAAGGTATCACCTGTTAGCCATTTCAACAGGAAGCCATGATTATCTCAAAAAGAGCAGTGGGTGTTGCTTTTGTCTAATACAATGAAACCTCATAAAATTTACAGAAGGCCCTCAAGGTTCTTGAGAAAAGTATTTTAATAGAAACACTGTGAGGATGGACTGAGAGGGACAGAGAGAACAAAATGAAGAGAGACTCTTTGCATCTCCAAAATTCTACTGGCAAGAAGCAGGATGGTAAAACTACTCAGTTGCAAATTTATGCTACCTTTTCTAGAAATGGAAGGATGACTCTCAGGGTAGAAATGAGCACCACAGAGAATTGATCCTAGGCTTTGAAACCTAATCAAGAAACTCATTTACCTGGGTGGAGTTCAAAGCTACGTTGTGCTAGTGACTTCTTTTTACCTTTCATTCTCCCCATTTGAACTAGAATATCTGCAATTGTTACCCTATGTCTGCCCCACCATTCTGTGTTGGGAGGGTGGGGGCAAATAACTCCTCTTCCTTTCACAGATCCACCAAAGGGAAACTGTGCCGTTATACTTCATAGATTATACCCATGTACTTCATCTCAGTACCTGTACCCAATTTAGATTTTAGACCTTGAGCTAAAAAGATAAAAAGAGGTGAGATTTGGGGATTTTTGAATCAGTGAGAGATACAGAGAAGATTCATGTGTGATAAGATAAAAGATATAGATGATGAGATTTTAGACTTCTGGGATGAGGCTATTAGAAACCTTAGGAGGTAAATGAATATATTATGCATTTGAGAGGAGCCTGAGTCTTTGGGGGCTAGAGGGCAGAATTGTGCTACCACACCTAAAGGAAGTTCAATTAATTTATAATTACATTAAGACTTCTTTAGTAAATCTAATGTACTTATAATTTCTTCATCTTTGGTAGTTCTATATAATTTTGTTTCAATTTTATAATGAAAAAATACCATGAAAATTTTTTATTATAGTAAGTAAAATAAAGCATATAAAATCAGGTTTTATGGGGCTTTCATATATTTAATGTATCTTTTGACTATGTTTAATTAATATTGTTGCTATTGTTAATAATTTCTAATATAAATGATAGGTATAAAAGATAATTGTGTTATTGAGTCACGTTTTTAAAAGTTACTTTGACTAACTTCTTTAACTTAGCTATTACTAGAAATATCTCTAAAACCGTTTTAGAACAGTGTTAATTTGGTGGGATTGAATTATCTCTCATAGGTTTTGCAGCCCTGTGACTTATTCTATCAAGCTACTCAAATAAGTGCAAATCCACAAGTGATTGATATATCAGTAAAATCCTTGACACTGAAGGTAAGTTAAAATGCAGTCAGTTGTTCATATCTTTAGTGCACCCTTTAAAAAATTAGTAAAACCTAGCAGTAAGCAATTATTATATTGCCTTTTAATTGTTAAATAATCAAAAATGGAGCTGTGTTTCTGAAAATATTTTTATGTGACACATTATTTGTGATGTATTATTTAATACACATTTTATAACGAATGCTTTATATTTTATTATTGGTGTTTGACTCCTTTTGTGGATAACATCTAACATTCCTACAGTATATATAGTTGAACTTCCACTTGATCAGTTTAATATCTATAAGATTCATGTAAGTATTTTAAAAATTGAAATCATTATAAAATTTTTGTAGGCAATAAATTATATCTACTCTCTGGGTAGTGATGTTAGTTTAATATTCTTCATGATCCTTCGAGTATATCTAATATTTTTTTAAATACCTAATTTTGAAAGTGTTATGTGTAGATTTTTCATTACTTTTAATTTTTCCCCTTAGGTTTCACCAGTTATCATAAATACTGTGATTACCATAACGTCAGCACTTTATACATCTAAGGAAACCATCCCCGAGGATACTGCTTCTTCTACAGCACATTTATGGGAAAAGAAGGATACTAAGAGTTTAAAAATGTGGTTTCTTGAAGAACCAAATGAAGTTGAAAACAAAGCTCCCACAACTGAATTGATACTCAGAGGAGAGATCATAAGAGTGAACATTGATTCTATTTTTATAGTTCTTGAGGCTGGAGTTGGTCACAGAACAGTGCCTATGCTGTTAGCAAAGTCACGTTTTTCGGGGGAAGGCAAAAACTGGAGTTCCTTGATAAATCTATACTGTCAGCTTGAATTAGAAGTAAGCATATGTAGTATTTTTCTAGATTCTATAACAAATAGTTCTACGTGTGGAATATTTGTGAAATCTTATGTAAATATTTTCATTAGGCTTATTGTAAAGATGATGCTGGCTCACAAAACTTTTGGAAGAAAGTACACAGATTTATGCCCTTGATATAGTTGCTCTTATGCGTATATTACTTTTATTGAAATATAAAGTTAACTTGGATATTTCAGTTGGTGTTTATCAATTTAAAGGTGATACATTAGTAATGTTGAATAGAGTCAAAATTCTTATTTTTAAGAATGGAATATCTTTTATCCTTTAAAAGGATAATAGATTATTTCTGAATCTCTTCTAAAAGAGTAATAGTGGGGTGCCGGGTGGTTGATGGTTGAGCATCGGACTCTTGAATTTGACTCATGTCCTGATCCCAGGGTCATGAGATTGAGCCCTGGACTCCATGCTGAGTGTAAAGCCTACTTAAGAATCTCCCTCCCTCCTTCTCTCTCTCTCTCTCTCCCTCTCTCTCTCTGTCTCTATCTCTCTCTCTCTGTCTCTCGCTCTCTCTCTCTCTCTCTCTCCCTCCCTCCCTCTCTCTCCCTCTCTCTCTCTCCCTCCCTCTCTCCCTCCCTCTCTCCCTCCCTCTCTCTCTCTCTCTCTCCCCCCC